>NC_066342.1:14257383-14456718 GCF_022539315.1 Serinus canaria
TCCAGAGTTGTTGGCTCAACCTCCATAGGTTTTTCAGTCAATGCAAGGCAGTCATGCTTTTTTCCTCCTCAGCAAGTGTTCCCCTTTCATTTATGACTATTGAGTCTTCATCCTCACAGAGTTCACAAGCAGCTCAAGAATCTCAAATCCCTGTTCCTCAGCCAGGACCAAGGGCAACTCCAGGAATGTCAACATTCCCTGGAAATGAAGTGGGCACAGCTCAGCAGGGGATGCAGATGCTATTGATGCCGGTGAGTGTCACCGATATGTTTTATGAAAAATTCTTTCCTTAGGATTTTTCCCCTCCTGAGAACTGAGAGGCCTCAGAACAAACTGTAAACAATTCTTATCTGCTGCTGTGGAATGCAACAGGGGAAAGCTCTGATTGGCCTCCTCATGCTGTTTCCAATTAAGAGCCAATCACAGTTCACCTGTCTGCCGGTCTCGGTCTGGGAGAAGACCTTTCTTATACATTCTTTTCTATTCTTAGCTTAGCCTTGTAGTGAAATCCTTCGCTCTATTCTTTTAGTATAGTTTTTATATATTACCTATCATATGATAATAAATCAAGCCTTCTGATAAATGGAGTCAACTTTCTCGTCTCTTCCCTCATCCTGGAACCCCTGTGGATGAGGTAACAGGTGAGTCCCAAAATGGGGGAGACTGCAGCATGGCAGCAGCCATAACAGTTGGCTCCACTCTACAGGCAAGTGCCCAAGGAGACACAGGTACCCACAGCACAGACACCTCCAATGATAGATTGGGCAGATATTAGGATGAAACTAGCAAAAGAAAGAAATTACCCTATGACTGGCACAGGAGACATTGCAATGCCTGTGAATTATGATGCACAGGGCCAGAACCCGAGATGGGAGCGATTAGATCATGAGGTAGTCAAAGATCTAATCAAGGCCATCAGAGATAATGGACTGGGATCTTCATATTTTAAACAGCTTTTAAAAGGCAATTTCAATATATATGACTTAACACCATATGATCTCAGGTCTCTTGTGTCAATGATTCTCACAGACACACAAGCCCTTGTGTGGGACACAAGATGGAGTAGAGCTCTCGGTGAGCTGAGAGCCAGATATCAAGGCAGACCCAATGCAACTCTCACCATGGCACAGCTAGCAGGTGATCCTCCTGAGGACAACCCAGCACAACAAGCACAAAGACTTCCACGAGAGGTGTTGAATGACATCAAGGAAGCAGTGCGGAAGGCAATTTTGCAAGTTGCAGCATCAGGAACTCAAGATACCATGTACACAGACATCAGCCAAGGAGCTTCAGAATCTTTCTCTTCATTCACAGATTGACTCACGCAAGCAGTGGACAGACAAGTGGCTGAAGAGGCAGTCAAACCACATCTACGTAAAAGCTTCGCGTTTGCCAATGCTAACCAGGAATGCAAACGAGTCATCAGTGCAATCCTAGGCCAACCCTCTCTGGCGGAGATGGTGGAAGCGTGCAGCAAGGTGGGAACACCTCAACATGTTGCATCCATCGTGGAGGAACGGTTGGAGGAACGGATGGAGAGAATGTTCAAAGCACACAGTGAAAACTTCAAAAGGGTTTTCGCAAACTTTCAAAAGAGCAACAGTTCTGGAAGACAATGCTACAAGTGCGGGGCTTCATGTTTCGGTTGAACAAAGCTTTATACGAGTTGAATTTTCTAAACGTCTCTTTCCAATATATCTGTCATTTTTTGTTTTTTTTACTCTTCTACTGTGTATTACTGAATTCCAATTCTTTTTCATGAGAAAAGTGAGAAAGCACCAGGCCTTTGCCCAAGATGCAGAAAAAAGGGAAATCAATGCAAATCAATATTATTCCAAATATGATGTAGATGGAAATCTTCTATTGTGAAAAATGCCTCCCAGGGAGGGAAACTACCATATAAAGATAAAAGTATTAGTAATGATTCAATTACCAAAAATGTCTCTGAAGACAGAGCATTTGGGAAACACCAATCAAATCCTATCTGTGGGATCATCAACTGATTCTCCAATGGTTCTGAGTTTTAGGGATTTTTGGTATTGAGTTTGTAACCTTTGTTATTTTTGGTTTTTATAAGTAATAATGATAAATAATGATTGTTGTTAATGTTATATGAATATTTTAAAAAGGTTGTCTTAACCCCTTCAAACACTTCCTGTTGATAAGTTGATTATATAATGAGAATTCTCAGACTTTTGTGATAAGAATTATTATCAAGGTATTGTTGTAGTATTCACAGACGGCTTTCATGTGTTTCACTATCTCTTTGTGTGATCATCTACAAGACACGTGTCTCTTCAGGATATTGTCTTTTTATTTCTTAACTACTCATATGTTTTTGGGTTTCTTTTAAATCCAGATTGCCAGTTTTGTGGTTTTCTTCAGTTATTATTACAGAGGTACTCCAGCAGAGAGTTCAAGAGGTTTGCTGTGTTTGAAGAATCTCTATCCTGAAAGAAACTTTGGAGGGATTCAATTATTTGATGGTTTGATTGGTTTTTAACCCTAAGGTTTCTTATTCATAACTGTTATTTTTAAGAGTCTTGTTTTAAAATGTGTTAAGTGATATCCATCAATTAAAATTTGGGCTCTGGCCAAGCCCTAGCTCTACTTGAATGGAGTGATTGACAATCAGCCCAGATGTTTTCTGCATCAAAAAGTATTCAAGTCCTTTTGACTTGGCAATTTGACCATATATGACAGCTGAGCCTGTTTTCAGAGGGAGTTTGGAGAAACATGAATCCGGACATGAATTCTCCAGTTTTCTGTTGTTTTAAGGTTTATCAGCTGTCGCAGACTCAGGGATGACAGTTCAGTGTTGTAATGCTTGGTAATTGTATGATTTTGTATGTGTTATTGATTATGTGTATTATTTGATTGATTCCTAACTACTGTTATCTTACATTTCTCTATGCAATATTGCATAGAGACTGAAACAGAACTGATCAATGTTTTATTTTCACATAAGGACCCATTCTTCACCTCCGGGATTTTGAGAAAATCCTCCAGTGCCTACGGGGATGTAGATTTATTTGTGTTTTAACAGGTACAAAGTCCAGGTGGATTTCAGTGAAGAATGTGAAACTCTATCAAGTGCAAAAAAACGCTGACCACTCCACAAGCAGAGAAGAAGACACACAGACATGGACTGCACAGAGATTCCAACCCTTGTGCTTTGCCCACAGAAGATTGTGGACTTTGGGTTTCTTCATTGGTGTGGGAATCAGTGATGTTGTAAAACTTTTGTTAAATGATAGCTTTTTATATTTTAGTAGAGCTTGTAATTCTTCTGCTCCTTTTGCCATGCCTTTTTCAGTGCATGAACAGGGCTGCAAAATAGGTGTTCTTGGTGCAAACAGGAGGAGGAGACCTGAGCATTAATGCAAGAGTCTAAGTTTACTTGGAACTAAAGTGGCAATAGTGTTCAGGAATGAAATACTTCAAATCTACTACAGAAACAAGTTAAAATGTTCCCCCACAAGTAATCCCCCTCTCCTGTCCCACAAAAAAAATTAGTGGCAGCACAGGAAGACTGATTTGCTTTTCATATTCATCTTTATTATTTGGTTGGTTGTTTTGCTTTCAGTAAACACCTCTGTTTAGCTTATAATACTTCACTAACTTGAAGAAAAAGATGCATTAGTTTAATTTCTTTGGAAATTGCAATTACAGGATAACGAACAAAGTTAAAATAACAACATAAAAATAACTCAGTTTTGGAACATTTATATTAATTCAAATTTATCAGTATCCCAAAATATTTCTGTACACCTACAATAACATCTTCTGAACAATACATAACATTGTGTTTGATGAATAGACAGCATACCAAATCCAAATTAAGGAAATATTTTAATTTTAAAAAATATTTCACTAGAGAACATACCATAATTGGATCCATGGTCTAATCTAGCCAAATCCACTGTCTTGTCTCTCATGTCATTTAGAAGCAGGTATTGCAAAGAATGCTTGAAGTACCTAGACTGAATTCACATATGGAACAGCTAACTCCAAGAAATGGTGTTTCTAACAGGTAGAACTCAGTGGCATAATGTTACCATTTCTAAAATTAATTAAAATTGTTAACTTACCAACTGTAGGTGTGTTTGCTGCACTGAGGGAAGCAGAAGATATTGAGGAAATGCTCTCTGCATGTGCCAAGGGAGCTGCAGGTGGTGGACTTGAGTTAGAGGTCAGTGGAGGGCTGAATGGCCTAGGCTTAAACACGAGAGATCACAAGGGTATTACAGAGACAGAAAGTGATTTTAAAAAGATGAAAAAAATCTGTAAATAGCCCTTCATTTCTTTCCCCCATCAATTTTACAGTGTTTCTCAACATCTTTCTTTTAATGCTTTATCTATCCTAGTTTTAGTGTAAAACAGAGCACCCACATTTTCTATGGGAATGAATCCCATTATTTCAGAACTTATCATTATTAATTTTTTGCCTGGCTAGGTAAATCTAATGTATTTGATTATGTAACAGCCTGACAGTAATTGTGCTGTAACACAGTAGCAGAACCTAACCCTATAGCCCTGTGGACGCGTGCAGCAAATGTGGATTTTCAGACCTAAAGGAGAGCTACTAACAAAATGGAAGTGAGCCCAGCAGAGGGCAACTAAAATAGCTGAGGACTGGAGGACATGAGAGAGAGGGAGAGGCTGAAGGAGGACCTAAGTTTGTTCAGCCTGAAGAAGAGAAATTTAGGAAGGGATACACTAGCAGTCTTTCACAATCTACAAAGAAGATGGAGCCAGGCTCTATTCAGAGGTGCAAGTGCTATAAGAAAGGAAATTTCAGCTGAACACAGGGAAAAAAATTCCTTCTTGTAACCTTGTGGTTAAGGCCTGGGACAAGTTGTCCAAAGAGGTTGTGAGATCTCCCTCCGTGAAGATTTTCAAAACTCAGCATATCTCTGACCAACCTGATGCAATTTTGAAGTTGGCCCTTCTCTGAGCAGGAGATTGGTCTAGAGATCTTCCTTCCTCCCTAAATCTGTGGATAGTTTTATAACCCATTTAACTGTTAAGGTATTAAAATAACTAATGAACAATTTGCAATTAACCTATCTAAAAGGTACTGGAACTCCTGAAGCATCTGCTTTGTTTGGGTAATTTTATTTTTTTTTTGGTTCTATCACACTTGTCACTGAGTATATGATTTTTATATAGACTTTGAGAATTGTAAAAGGACACGACATATAATGAAGACAACTTGCAATCTTCCACTTATATCCAGATAATAGCTAATTTCCAACACATGTAAATTTTTGCAGAATCATACTTTATAGCAGAACTGTGTTGATTTGGCACAGCCTGGTTTTTTTTTGATTTTTTGGTAGCAGGGGAGTGCCACAGAAGTTGCTTCTGTGAGAAGCTGCTAGAAGCTTCCACCATGTCCGACAGAGCCGATCTCTGATGGCTCTGAAGATGGACATGCTGCTGGCTCAATTAGAGAGATTGGTAACTCCTCTGTGATGACATATTTAAGAAGAAAATCAAAACAGTGCACACGCAGTTTTTTCCAGGGGTGGCGATGCCACCAACATCTCAGTGTGGTCCATGGTGAGCCTTGCCTGCCTGGCTGCCCCTAGCTAGCTATGATGCAGGTAGAAGGGCAGGGGCAGCAGCACCCTGCATGAAGAGAGATGTTAAATATTGCCAGCACTGCAGCCGCCACTACTGCCCACGTGGTGGCAATGGTGATAGTAGGGCCTTGGAAAAATGCTAAGATAAAACTCAGAAATGTTAAGCCTTGTGTTTTACCTGCGTAAGTAGTATAATTACTAGATGTGATGATTGTTTAGTAATTAAAATAATTATTGTATAATCATAAGAAGAACAATGAGAAACTGTATGTTCCTAGTCTAAGGTGGCTATGCTTGGCTGAAATCTATGTATACTATAGAACAATGTAAGTTTAATAATTAACATGAAAGTTATATAACAGTAGAATATAAAAACATGTTCATCCCGAACTTATGTCGGAGTCAGATTTGGGTTTGTACCCCTGACACCCAGAGCTCTTCAATAAAAGCACCTGCATATAATCATTTCTCGTGATTATGTGTTCCTGAACACTAACAATGGGGCCACCTGGCCAGCAGCGGAAACATGATGAGCAACTCCCTGACACGGAACCTAGATGAGGTCAACCTCTCGGTGCTGTGGGATCCTGCAAGAATCTTTCTATTGGTGGAACTTGTTTGCAATGGTACCTATGGGCAGCAGTTTTCTTCTAGTCAGAGAAGAGGAGGAAGTGAGGGCATATGAGGGAAACAACATGGCAGTACCAAGGTCAGTGGTAAAAGAAGGGGAGGAGGTGCTCCAAGCGCCAGAGCTGAGATTCCTCTGCAGGCCGTGGTGAGAACTATGGTAAAGTAAGCTGTGCCCCTGCAGTCCATGAAGTCCACAGGGGATGCAGAGATCCACTCGCAGCCCATGAGAGAAGTACTCATGCTGGAGCAGGTGGATGCTGGAGAAAGCTATGATCCAGTGGGAGAGCTGAATAGAGAGAGAGGGCCCTTGTTTCCAAACTAGAGCAGCCTATCCTTAGGGGACTGCACCCTGTGGATGAGTGACCCACGCTGCAGCAGTTTTGGAAAGACTGTTTGCCTGTGGGAAGGACTCACATTGCAGCAATTTTGGCAGGACTGCTGCTTATGAGATTGGAGCCATGCTGGAGAAGTTCACAGAGAGCTGTCTCCAGTGGGAGGGACCCCATGGCACAGCAGAGGAAAGACTTCTCTCCCTGAGCAAACAAAAAAAGGTCTTGGGTGACAAACTGAACAAAACCCCCATGCCCTGTCTCCCTGCACTGTCAGTGGAAAAGAGGGAGGGGCTGGGAGGGAAAAAAGGTGTTTCAAAGGCTTATTTTACTTCTCATTATGCTGCTCTGACTTTGTTAACAATAAATTTACATTACACCTTTAAATTTTAACCTGTTTTGCCCTTGGAATGTTTTCTCCCAATCCTCATCTCAACTCATGAGCCCTTAGTTAATTTTTTTTTTCCCTCTCCTCTGCCCAACTGAAAGCAGAGGAGAGTGAGTGAACGGCATTCGTGGGTGCCCGGTGTTTGGCCAGTGTCAAACCATGACAAGAACAATACCAGCTAAATTTTTCTCTTTAATTCTGATGATATCAAGAACAGATTTCTTGGTCTAAGAGCAATTACTACAATGTTATATTGAAATTAGAAAATAATCTCAAAATGAACTCTACTCTGACCTTATACCATAAGAGAAAAGCAAAAGAGTTAGACAATGTTTCAGTTTTGTTAATGCATAAGACCAGATTTTTTTTCCATAATGAGAATATGGTGAAAATATCTTGCTACTCTGAAAGACATAAGAGGATCTTACCACAGTAAAATTTTACCAAGTCAGTAAGTCAAATGAAACCCAAAGAATCATAATATTCATAGAAGAGATTAAGCATGGCTTGGCCAGATATGCTGTCTGGCTACTTGCATTCTTTGCCACATTCCTTATCAGCAGATGGACCTGCACTGCAAGGAGCGAGCAGAGATTAAGGTGGCGTGCAATCTCTCACTAGCCAGATGGGCAGCTGCTGCAATCTGCCACCTCCCTTCTCTACCAACCAGCACCAAGGACAGGGTGAAGTCACAGCAGGGCTACTTGTGTCAACACATGACTGATAAAGATCTACTCAATCCCATTCATTCCCCAAAACTTTGGTGATGTCACTAAATCAATTGAGTTTTGTTTATAATTTCACTAGTATTTCATATTTTGAAAATTTTAATCCTACACATATGCTATCCTTTAATTTTCAAGCTATTGATTTGTTCAATTAAAAATATTCTGCTGATGCAAAATTTATGGTTTGGACCTTTCAAGTTCAGTAAAAAAATATTTTGTTATAGTAGCATGTTTATTGTGAACAACTTCATGCCTATCCAGCAATAGTGAAAATCTGAGTATGTGATTCCCTGAACATTGTCTAGAAAGTAACTCCACTGTAACAGTGTGTTGTAGTTTAACCCCAGCTGGCAACTGAGTACCATGCAGCTGCTCCCTCACCTCCCTGCCCCCAATGGGGAGGAGAATCAGAAAGGAAAGATAAGCTTCATGGGTTGAGATAAGAATGTATTGGATTTGTGTGACAAGGTTTTGATTGTGGGGGGCTACAGGGATGGCTTCTGTCAGAAGCCGCTAGAAGGTTCCCCCATGTCTGGCACAGCCAATGCCAGTCAGCTCCAAGAGGGACCTGCTGCTGGCTAAGGCCAAGCCAATCAGAGATATTAGTAACGGCTCTGGAGTAACATATTTAAGAAGGGGAAAAGTTATTGAGCTGAAGAAAATTGCAGACAGAGAAGAGAGGGGTGAGAATATGTGAGAGGAACAACTCTGCAGACACCAAGATCAGTGCAGAAGAAGGGAGAGGAGGTGCTCCAGACACCAGAGCAGAGATTCCCCTGCAGTCCATAGTAAAGACCATGGTGACGCAGCTGTGCCCCTGCAGCCTGTGGAGGTCAATGGTGGTGCAGAGATCCACCCTGAGCCCATGGAGGAGACTCATACTGGAGCAGGTGGATGCCAGAAGGAAGCTGTTACTGTGTGGGAAGCCTGCACTTAAACAGACTCCTGGCAGTAACCTGTGGACCCATGGAGAGAGGAACCCACACTGGAGCAGGTTTGCTGGCTGGATTTGTGACCCTGTGGGGGACCCAAGACTGGAGTAGGCTGTGCCTGAAGGAGTGCATCCTGTGGAAAGAGACCCATGCTGGAGCAGAGGAAGGAGTTCTCCCTCTGAGGAGGAAGGAGAAACAGAAAGAACACGTGATGAACTAACTGTAACCCTCATTGCCCATCCCTCTGTGCTGCTAGGGGGGAGAAGGTAGAGATTCAGGGATAAAGTTAAGCCCAGGAAGGAGGGAGGGGTGGGGGAAAGGTGTTTTTAAGATTTGTTTTACTTCTCATTATCCTGCTCTGGTTTTGATTGGTAATACATTCAACTACTTTCATGAAGTTGAGTCTGTTTTTCCCATGACGGTAATCAGTGGATGATCTGTCCCCATCCTCATCTCAAGTCTATTCCCATCCAGTTGAGGAGGGGAGCGATAGAGCGGCTTTGGTGGGCACCTGGCATCCAACCAGGGTCAACCCAACACAAAAAACAATTTAATAATTGAAAGAAAAAAAAAGACAAAACAAATATAATAATAATAATAGCATTAGTAATAATAATAGTAAGACGAGAGGAGAGAGTAACAGAAGCCAAGAGAAACAAGTGATACAGAATACAGTTGATAACCACCCAGTAACTGATGCCCAGCACATCCCCAAGCTGTGTTTGGCCCCTCCTAGCCAACTCCCCCCAGTTTATATACTGGGCATGATGTTCTATAGTGTGGAATATTCCTTTGACCAGTTCAGGTCAGCTGTCCCAGCTGTGCTCCCTCACAGTTTCTTGTGCAGCTCCTCACTGGCAGAGCATGAGACACTGAAAAGCCCTTGTCTCAGGGTAAGCACTGCTCAGCAACAACCAAAACCATCAGTGTGTTATCAGCCTTATTCTCATACTGAATCCAAAACACAGCACTGTACCAGCTACTGAGAAGAAAATGAACTCTTATCCCAGCCAAAACCAGGGCACAGTGTAAATGATATATCTGAAATTGAGTACAATGGAGAATTAAAAAACCCAACAATGAATACATACTGTTTCATTAATTCCACTAAGTTTCCCTGTAGACACTTTTGGTGTTGAAGCAGGCCTTGGAGGGGGTACAATGGTGCCTACAGAAAGAGGATTTGTGGGCTTTGCTGAAACAAAGCAAATTTAAAAAAATAGTATTAGTAAGCTCACACTGAACATAAATATGTACTCACTTAAACAGAATAACTGGAAATTATGCTTCTATTAAAAGTTCCTGTTTTACAAGCCTCATTTTGTAAAATTTACCACTAATCATAAATGTTTTTAAAATAGGGATGTGTGCTATCTGGCAAAGTGACTCTAAAAATGACATCATGGGCTTTCTCATTCCTCTTGAATGATTTTATACAAACTATTTGCAGAGGTTTGTATGTAAAAAGATGGTTTTACCTGAGTTCCCTTTTGTGTATAGTCTATATGGATTCACAATATAGGACAATTTTTCATGTCTAACAACAAATTGATAATTCAGTGGAAATTCATATTTGGTCCTGGCTGACAGTGGCATAACTGCATCAAATTATACCCTCTGAAATTCCACTGACTTCAATAAGTATACATCAGTATAAAAGATAAATTACTCTGTTGATTGCAAGAACATAGTAATTGCATATTATCTCTTAACCAAACTATGAGAAGTAAAAAGCAGTTAAAAAAATACTGCTCTTTTGTAACCTAACAGACACAACTTATAGATGATGGCAATAGTACAAAAATGCCACTTTTACATAGTGGCTTTTCTGAATAGAACCATAATTCAAAACAAATGTTAGATGCCACCTAATGAGTATGCCAGATCTAAAATTAATTTCAAAATAGACTGAAACCCTAATATATGATTATGCCATTGCAGTACATCTTATAATTTCCTTTAAATTTTTCTGGATGGTTCTTCTTTAATCAAATCAGTTAATATAATTTTAAAATGTAACTTTTAAGTATGAAATTTTCTCAAGCATTCAGCATAACTCTGCTGTCATTCAAGCATTAGAGCTTCATCACTGACTTGGGAAGAAACAAATTAGGCTAATACTGACCACATCTACCTTAAGAGTTGCAAAGTCAAATGTCCCCAAGTAAATTCCTATTGAATGCAAGGTGCCCCCGATGCAGGGAATGATTGGCATCTGACTCCATGATTCAGAATGCTGAACAATTGCTTTATTAACACTATACTATATTACATTAATATTATATTATAACTATATTATATTAAAGAGATACTAAAAAGATACTGAAGAAAAACCCGTAACTGTCTGAGACAGCCAGGACACAGCTTTGACCCAATTGGCCAAGGAATCAAAACAATCCTCAGCAGAATCTAATTGACAAATCACTTCAGGTAAACAATCTTCCTCACACATTCCACATGTACAAAAACAACAGGAGCAGCAAGTAGAGATATGAATTTTTTTTTCTTCTTCTCTCTGTGCTTCTCCAGGAAAAATCCTGGGAGAGAGAATTATGTCTCTATCTGTTCAGAGAATGTGAATATCACAAATTTCCTTCTGAAACATCAGTCCTTTCTTTGAAATTTGTCTTATGCCCAGGAAGACAATGCATACTAAACATTAAGTAGTCTGCTGCAGTACCACAGGTATTCAGTGAGTTATGGCCCACTTGCCCAAAGGCACTTTTCCTTCGCCCTATAAGTATGTAGCATTACCACAATATCATCCGCGCTTCAAAACACTGTGTGTTAAAAAGTTTCAAATTGAAATTAACTTTATTTAATCTGAAAACATCTATACATTCCTGTTTCTACAAAAGCAAAGCTCTCAACATTTAAGAAAAAGCAATGCTTTTAATTAAATGGTTTGAATTTTTCTTATTTCAAGCTGAATATTTATTTCATTGTCCTAACTTTAAATGAAGTTGGTGGTAACAAGCAGTTTAATATATTTTTAGAAAGACTCATAGAATCATTTAGGTTGCAAAAGACCTCCAAGATCATCAAGTCCAACCATTAACCTAGAACTGCCAAGTCCACTACTAAACCATGTCCCCAAGTACCATATCTACACAGCTTTAAATTCCTCCAGGGATGATGACTCCAGAACTGGCCTGAGCAGCCTGTTCCAATGCTTGAGAACCCTTTCAGTGAAGAAATTTTTCCTAATATCTGGCCTAAACCTCCTCTGGTGCAACTTGAGGCCATTTCTTCTCATCTTGGGAGAAGAGACCTACCCCCACCAGATCCCTCTCCGGAGCCTTTCTACCCTCCAGCAGATGAACACTCTCACCCAACTTGGTGTGGTCTGAAAACTTGCTGAGGGTGCACTTGGTCCCCTTGTCCAAATCATCAATAGAGATATTAAACAGAACCAGCCCCAATAATGAGCCCTGGGGAACCCCACTAGTGACCAGCCACCAACTGGATGTAGCACCATTCACCACCAGCAGAGCACACCTGTCCAAGCCATGAACCACAGCTTTTGCAGGAGAATGCCATGGGACATAGTATCAAAGGCTTTAGTAAAGTCTAGGTAGACAACATCCCCAGCCTTTCCATCATCCACCAGGTGGGTCACCTGGTCATAGAAGGAGATCAGGTTGGTCAAGCAGGTCCTGCCTTTCCTTAACCCATGCTGGCTGGGCCTCATCCCCATGTTGTCCTGCACCTGTCACTTGATGACACTCAAGATGATCTGCTCCAAAACCTTCCCCTGCACTGAGGTCAGAATGACAGGCCTGTAGTTTCCTGGATCCTCCTTACAACCCTTCTTGTAGATGGGCTTCACATTTACTAAATTCCAGTCAACTGGGACCTCCCTGGTTGACCAGGATTGCTGATAAATGATTGAAAGTCACTCAGTGAGCACTTCAACCATCTCCCTCAGTACTCTTGGGTGGATCTCATCCTGCCTCATAGACCTGTGGGTGTCTAACTGGTGTAGCAGGTCACTGACCATTTCCTCATAGATTATAGGAGCCGCATTCTGTTCCCCATCCCTGTCTTCCAGTCTTCCAGCTCAGGTGGTGGGTACCCTGACAACAATTGGTCTTACTATTATATATATATATATATATAAAATATTTATCTTTAAATATGTTACAAATGTGGATCAAGTAGCCAATAACCTTATCTGAATACCTAAGTGAGGAAGAGACAATCAAATGAATTCCATAAGCTACATTTGTTATAAAACATAACTTTTAAGGAATATGAAGTAGAAGAATAAGTTGCACTCAAAACCCTAACAGTTACATAGCAATGTTGGTTGCTACTAAGGGGACATTACTAAAGCCAAGAAGAATTAGCACTAGTTGAACATAATTCTATTGATATATCTATTCTTTCTCACGCTTCTTCAATCTGTATGAGCAGGTAGAGATGAAAAATGAAAGCCATGACTGTGAACAGAGAATCTATAATAATTTCTGGAAAAGGAAATACCCAGCTAAAAGAAACAGTGACTACTTCCTTTCTCATGCACATGAGAGAACAAGTCTCTACATTAAGACAGTAGGGACTAGAAAATAGACATGCTATAGGCAGACTGAAGAGATCTATGAAACAGTGTCTGCTACTGTTAGCAAATAGTAGATTCCACCTTAAATCCCCTGAGATAATCAACATAAATAATTTAATTGTATAATTTTGGTAAGCAGGTTCTAACATAGCATTATCTGCGGTAATCCGTGTTTTTCCTGGGCCTTATATGAGTCCAATCTGGCTAGCTTAAGACTCCAGCCCACACGGACCCGCATAGATGAAGGTAAAAGACGAGAGGCGCTCTTCTCCACGTGGGTGCAAGTATCCTGTTTATTGGCTTGGGGCAGGACACAGGTGATGGGTCACCCAGGTACAAAAGAGGGGTTGGAACTCTCACACAGGAGGTTTTATACCCTAGGGGGTGAGGGGCGGGGGAGAGAGAACTGGAGCCAATGGGATGCCACTGGGGAGGGGCGAAGTACCTGTGGGACAGACCAGGTGTGTATAACGGCGGGGGGGGGTGTGTGAGGGGGAGACCATGTGATGAGGGAGGGGGAAAACCCATCACCAGTGCAACAACTAAATAAGCTATTTAGTGCAATACAACACCTCCACCTTTTCTGTTAACTAAAATTGAAAGGAGATTTGTTAGACTATTTGTGCTACTGATTATAAATTTGTCCATCACCCCGAGAGTCTCCAGTCCTTGAACAGTCCTCAGATTCTTGCTTGACTTGTCCGATCAGGCTTTTTACTTCTCGGAGGGCTGCGTGGATGTTGGTTGATTTTGATGCTAGGTTCATGCAGCACAGTCCTGTTGGAGCGTCTGTGCCAGGGTCACCCAGATGTTTTGGCGTGGCTGAGGAACGATCCACGCAGCTGTCAGACTGCTCAGCGCGAACAGGATCACAACTCGAACATGGCTTTTCGTGAGGTTAGGTGGAAGGTAGATTTCCTGTTCTACAAAGGAAAGCAGACAATTTTTTAAAGAAAATACATACAAGTTCATGGGTCAGCCGGAATGCAGCTGACTTTTCTATGATGATTTTTCTTTATTTTTCTGGCAGTGTCTTCTCTTGGAGGCAACAGCTGCTTGCTTCTCATCCCCGTCTGCTGGAGCTGGATTTTTAGGGACGAAAGGTTTTACCCACTTTTGGGGTATCCATCGAGGGCCTGAGGGGGTGGATACACATGCATAACCACGCCCCCAGGTGACGAGCTCATAAGGACCCTTGGTTGTCCAAGTTTCTGGGTCCTTAATGAGAACTGGTGGACGCTGTGACAACTTAAACCGGTTGTTATTAATAAAATGACGTATTACTGGAGGATTAATGTTTTCAAATGAACAATTCAGAAAATTGATGGTAAACAGGGCTTTGAAGAGCTTTTGTTGTGGAGTCATCTACACTGCAGAATTTCCCTGCCTAGCCAGGACTTCTTTGAGTGTATGGTGGGCACGTTTGATCACAGCTTGACCTGTGGGGGAGTGCGGAATGCCTGTCTTATGCTCCACTCCCCACTGCTGGACAAACTCCAGGAACTCCTTGGAGGCATACGCTGGGCCATTGTCAGTCTTGATCTACCTAGGGACCCCCAATACTGAAAAGGCTTGCAGCAAGTGTTGTTTAGCATGCGCAGCCCTTTCCCCTGTGTGGGCAGAGGCATAAACTGCACCCGAGTATGTATCTATGCTGACGTGTATGTATTTCATGCGACCGAAACTGGGAATGTGTGTGATGTCTGTCTGCCGCACTTCACAGCTGCCAAGGCCTCGGAGGTAAACCCCAACACCCAGGGATGGCACTGCCTGAAGCTGGCAATTGGGACAGGTGGCCACAATGGCTCGATCCTGACTTCGTGTTAGCTGGACTTGGCGGATTAGACCTGGAATATTTTGATGGTATTGTTGGTGACTTAGTTTTGCCTGTTGAAAGATATCTGGAAGGCGTGCCATTTCTGCTGGAGCTGCAAGGGAATCTGCTTTGTGATTACCTTCTGCGATCTCGCCTGGCAAATCAGTGTGTGACCTCACGTGCATCACATAGAAAGGGTGCTCCCGCTGTGAAACCAAATAAATTAGTTTTGAGAGCAACCTGTGGAGATGCTCATCCTCAATGTCCTTGAGAACTGCCTGCTCCACCCTGGACACTACTCCCGCCACGTAGGCCGAATCGGTAACCAAATTAATTGGCTCCGAAAACTTCTCAAAGGCTCTCACGACTACGGCCAGTTCAGCAATCTGGGGCGACCCCTCCACAAACTCAACATCAGCTTCCCAGTGCTGGGTCTGGGGATTTCTCCAAGTCATCACCGACTTGTGGGATGCTCCAGATGCATCAGTGAACACTGTAAGCGCCTTGAGTGGCCTAAGACTCCTTTTGTCAGGAGCAATGAGGTGGATCTCCTCGTTGAACAGCTTGTGTGACGGGGCCTGGACTGACACCTGTCCACTGTAGCTGTCCAGGGATAGCTGGAGACTGGCATTGTTCTGGAGCAGGTCATTGAACATTTTCTTTGTCAACTTCTCAGGAGAGCCCTTTCCCTCTTTAGCAAGATGGACTGGAAGGTGAATGCACTCAAAGTTACAACCGGCCAGCTCATGCAATCTTAACCTGGCCTTCCAGATCAGCTGAGCTATCAGCTCCTGTGGCTGTGTGATGGTTTTGGATCTCTGACAGGAGAGGAAAACCCATTCTATGATTAGAAGTGGATCTTTTTGTACTTCAAACCACTGGAATATCAATCCGTGTATGTGTGGTAACTTCCCCAAAACAATGAATTCGAAAGGCAGCTCGGGCTTATAACGATGAGCCTGCCTCTCAGCCAAAGCCTTCTGAACTTTTTGGAGGGCGGTTTTTGCCTCTGGGGTCAGTTCCCTGGGAGAGACTAGCTCTCTCTCTCCCTTCAGTAAATTGAGAAGGGGAGCTAGGTCCCTGTTAGTGAGACCCAGCCAAGGCCTGACCCAGTTTAAAGACCCACACAAGGAATGGAGATCTGCTAGGGTTTTGGGATCACTCTTAATTTCCAATTTCTGTGGAACAATGGTCTGCGCAGTGATTTGCAAGCCCAGGTAGTTCCAAGGTGGCATCCTCTGAACCTTGTTTTCCTGCAATTGAAATCCAGCAGAGGTTAAAACTTTAACCACTAGGTCAAGTGTGTCTTGGAGTATTATGTCATCGGGGGCACACACAAGCACATCATCCATGTAGTGTAGGATGATTGCCTCTTTTTTCTGGGTGCTCACTGGGGACAGCAATGAAGCCACGTACCACTGGCAGATGGATGGACTGCATTTCATTCCCTGTGGCAATACTTCCCAGTGGTAGCGCTTCACTGGGGCTTTTCGATTGGTGGTAGGAACCGAAAAGGCAAACCTTGGAGCATCTTCTATGTGTAGAGGAATATGGAAGAAACAGTCCTTGATGTCTAGGACAGCCAATTGCCAATTTTGGGGAAGCATCGCTGGGGAGGGCATCCCTGCTTGGAGAGACCCCATGTCCACAATTCTTTTGTTTATTTCTCTTAAATCTTGGAGGAGCCGCCACTTATCCTTCCCTGGCTTTTTTATTACAAAGACTGGGGAATTCCAGCAGCTAGATGTCTCTTCAATGTGTCCTTTAGCTAATTGTTCTTCCACTAGCTCCTCGAGCGCCTTTATCTTTTTATTACTGAATGGCCACTGTTTTACCCAGACTGGATCATCATTCAGCCATGTTAACTTGTGGGCGAGGTGCTCCACAGTGGCCGCTTTTAAAAATCCTGGGGTGTCTTAGGAATGACCAGTTTGACTCCCCACTGGGACATGGTGTCTCTACCCCACAAGGGAGCTTTGTAATTAGTAACAAATGGACGGACATTGGGCAATTTTCTGTCTGGTCCCTCAATTTGCAGGATGCTTTTTGATATCTTTGCCAATGTGACTCCTCCTACACCTTGGATTTGGCCAGCCACGGGCTGCAAATCCCAATGGGACGGCCACAACCTTTCGGGTATGATTGTCACATCTGCCCCTGTGTCAAGCAACCCTTCCACGTGGAGATGTTCTGTTCCACGCTTCAGGTTGCATCCCATTATGGGTTTGTGCTCACCAACCACTATTACAGCGGTTCTCTGGGGTCCCAGGATGAGGGAAGAGACGAGACAGTAGACTCCATGCATCAGAAGGCTTGATTTATTATGATATGATATATAAGATATAAAAACTATACTAAAAGAATAAAGAGAATGATTTCACTACAAGGCTATGCTAAGAATAGAAAAGAATGTGTAAACTGAAGTCTTCTCAGCCCGAGACGGGCCGAACAGGTGAATTGTGATAGGCTCTCAACTGGAAACAGTCCGACGGGGCCAATCAGAGATTTTCCCGTGGCATTCCACAGCAGCAGATAAGAATTGTTTACAGTCCGTTCCTGAGGCTTCTCAGCTCTCAGGAGAGGAAAATTCCTAAGTTAAGGATTTTTCATAAACTATGTCAGTGACAAACCACTTCTGCCCATTATACACCAGGTGCATTGTCTTCTACTGAAATGTCTGCTGGGACAGGAATGGCCTGGGCGATGATTTGCCCCTTGGCCAAAAAGAAGGGTGGCTGTGGACAACGCGCCAGGAGAATGAGGTGAGGTATGCCCCCTTTGATGGTCATGGGAGCCACCTCAATCTCCATGGGTGTGTGTGCAGTGTCCCCAATAACAAAGTACTCACTGTCCAATTTTGTGCAATCTTTTGTCAAGTTCTGCAAGTCCTCAGGTAGGCCCACTCCAATGACCACCCACTGGGTAGACCTGAAAGCAAAAGCTTTGATGGCCACGAGCTTGAAACGCTTGTGAGACCACCAGATTTTATCCTGTTAATGGCAATGTTGTTTTGCCGCATCCCACTTCCCTTCCTCCCCCCTTTCTGTTTTGAGGGAGGTTTTCCCTTTAGGGAAGCCCGCCGCATTTATGTCGTGGCGCTGGGCGGGTTCCCGCTGGCTTCGGAGTTTTTTGGTGTGAAGGGTATCTTTTGTTGCTGGTTTTGAGGGCAGTCCTGGGCAAAGTGTCCTGGTTTTTTGCATATGAAACAAATGACATGTTGAAGTTGTTCTGGTGACATCTGTCGCCTCCTGACTCCTGGAGATACAGCTGCCACCGTCTCTGGGTTTGTTGGCCTTGACCACGCCCCCCATGCAGCAAACAGTTCCGCCTTCCTAGCACAGGCTTCGATCATCTCTGCTAGTGTAGGCGGGCGGTTGAGAGGCAGTCCCAGGAGCACCCTGGTGCAGACTTCATTGGCATTCCTCTGTGCCATCTCTTTCACTATTTCCATTTGTGTCTTGGGGTCCCATATTTGTCTCTCAACCTGTGCACGGAGTCGGTCGACAAACTGCAAGAAACTTTCTGAAGGAGACTGTTTAATGTCAAGAAAACTACTGCTAGGTTCAACAGTTGGTAGGTGGTTAAACGCCGTGTATGCAGCTTTTGAAACCTTATCTAGAATGAGTTTGGACAACACCCGAGCTTGGTCCTCAGGCTTATCCCACTCCCCCTCGCCGCATTAATGTTCATAAGTAATGTTATTGTTTTCTAAATCTTTGGAACCCTGAGGGGTTTGTTTGAGTTCCCCCACGAGATCTCTGAGAGATCTCTTCCAGGAGCTTTCCCATAGATCAAACTCTGACTGGGTAAGCAGGCACCGGAAAAGATCTACTATATCAGTAGGAACAAATTCAAGGGATGTTAATGTAGCTCTCATCATGCTTCTAAAAATTTCACTATTTCTTCCAAATTCTAATTGACTTTTGCATAACTCGCGCTTTGTATGATATGAGAAGGGCTGATAGGTTCTAGGACCCGCCCTACCACCTGTGTATTGAACAGAGGCTACCAAGGGGATCGCTTCTTCCTCCCGGTTTTTGACTCCGGGGTTTCCCTTTTCAGCCCCACCCCCGTGGGACCCGGCAGGGAGACCACCCCGTCCCCAAGCCCCACTCCCATGGGAACTGGGAAGGGGACCACCCCCTCCCTCAGCCGCACTGTCTTGGTAAGCAGGCAGGGAAACACCCTTCACCCCACCCCCATGGGGAATTGGAGAGGGTACACTCCCTGCCTCTGTCCCCCCCACCCCGCTGCCTTGGTAACTAGGAAGGGGGGACACCCCCTCCCCCGGCCCTATCCCCGTGGAAACCAGGCAAGGGCCGACCCCCCCAGCCCTCGGCCCCACCCCCCCAGCCCTCGTCCCCACCCTCTTGGGACCCAGGCAAGGGGGCGTGGGAAACAGGCAGGGAGACGGGGCAACCGTGGGAACCAGGGGTGGGGTCACCAGTTGAGGTAATGGGGGGCGGGGAAACAACGGGAGGGGGAGGAGCGTCCAAGGGTAGGAAAGGGTTGTGAGACCGGAAGGGGTTGGGGACAGGAGAGCAAAAGGGATTGTGGGAAGAGGAAGGGTAAGTGGAGGGCTGAAACACGTGGATGCCGCCATTTTGGGCTCCGGCCATGCGGTCAGCAGCATCCTGAATGCCAGCCATGTGGTCGCAGCCAGTTTAGGAAGTGGGGGGGTGAGAACGCGAATTCGGGGTAACAGAAGTTGGGTTAGAGGGGTACACTTAAGGTGCTCTGTCAGCCTGCGCACAACTACCAGGGTACTGAGAGAGAGGTGGGAGGCCAGGGAAGCAGTGGCAGTGCCAGTTACCTTGAAATTGCCGGATAGCCTCGCTTGACTTTCTCAGTTCAGGGGCAGAGGGAGTGGGAGGAGCTGCAGGAGGGGAGACTTGTGCTGGCCGTCCTTTAGAATCCCTCTTTAGGACTGCTTTCCGAATCACCAGGAACACAGGAAAAAACTGAGACACTGTCCCATCTCCCTGTTCCGCTTTTGCTGTTAACAAGTTTCCTATTTTGTCCCAGGTGTGGGAGAACTAGGGAAATAGTGTGGGGAAGATTTCGGGCTGTACGCGTAGTTAGGAAGCCCCCTCCTCACCCTGCAGTCAGACCCTTGCTCCACACCTGGCCGCTCCCAGCCAGACATGAGTAAGGGAAGTGACACAGGCTGCCCAAGCCATAAGTACCCCTGAGACCCTGCAAAAAATGCCATTTCACTGTCCGCCACATTGGTGTCTGTAGCAGTGGACAAAGTGACCCTGTCGGTTTGGGTCACCATGCCTGTGTCCGGAACCAGGCCACCACGCCGAAGCCGCAAAATTTGGTACCGAAACCCCGGGAACCAACACCGGGGTCCGGGGATCTCCTGGATAGGGACCGGCGGCTGCACAGCTGGACTAGTGCAGCGGGGGGGACGCCCCCGGACCAGCGAGGGACATGGAAGCAATAGCGAAGGTCGTAACGCAGATACACGCTCAGTGGGGGTAGATTGTAAGTTTAAAGATCTATGTCTCGCTATACTGAGACTCATTAAATTGGGGGCAATAGATAGCCCCATGGATATTCTCCACTCGGAGAAATGGGATAATTGTACTAAGATTCTCGCCCAGGAAACCATGTCCTCTGGCTCAGGAAAGGCTCTTAAGTCATGGGGCAGAGTTGTGCAAGCTCTGCAAAAGGCTAGGGAAGAGCAGGACACCTGGCGTGCAGCGAAAGCGTGGCTGCTGGCCATGCTGCAGTTAGGGGTGTGCGCGGCAACGCAGACCGCAGAGGACTTAGAGCAGACCGGCGGCGAGAAGCCACGAACGCCGGACCCCCCCCAGCAAACCGGCTTACCATCAGAAGGAGGGGAGGATGCACGGTCGTTTTGGCAGGGGCTCGCGGAGGAGGCGTGGGTGGCGGCGAAATTGCCGAACCCGGAAGGGGTGGATAAAAGCGCACCACCCTCATATGCGTTCGAAAATGGCACCGAAGCGCGTGTTCAGGGCGGAAATGAAGGCGCGGCGGGCGGAAGTGGAGTCAGCCCGCTTAACAACGCATGCGCGTGCGAGCAGGAGGATGGGGGGGCCCCCCGCGCAGGAGCGTATGTCCAATCAGAGCGCTCAGTTCACATTAGGTCCTTATAGGGCAAGGACCTCCCCCCGCAGGAGGCGGGGGGACCCCAGGGGGAGGGAACGGCAGACCCCCGCAAGAAGGGGCGGGGTCGGAGCCCAAGAAAAAGGCAGAGCAGCCCGGAATTGTCCGAGCAGTCCACTTCCGACTGGGACACGGACTCTAGCTCCGAACTCGGGAGGGGATCGGGGCGTTCTGATTCAGACTCGAGTTATAACAGAAGAAGGGCAGCGGCTCATAAGACAACTAACCACAGCGCTCCTACATGGGTAAAGGGGATACCAGAGAAAGATCGAACTCTGCTAACAGACTGCCGAAAAATAAAAATAGCGTGTGCTGAATGGACTGCATCGGTAAAACTGGTGTTTCCGGTCCGTGTGGGGGGACCCGGCGGAAACCAAAGGACCTATTCCCCGGTAAACCCGAAAGACGTGCAGGCAATTATTAAAGCGATCGCGGATAGGGGTATTAATTCTGCCATGGTTTCAACACTTATCGATGGCGTTTTAGGGGGGGACGACATGTTGCCTTTTGACATTAAGCAGACTTGCCGAATAATTTTTGACGGGGCAGGGATGATTGTTTTTAAACAGGAGTGGGAAGATAACTGTATTAAACAGCTAGCCCTGATAACAGGGGCAGACCAACCACTGCACGGCTCCAGCATACAGAGGCTAATGGGCACAGACCCCACTATGATCACCCCTCAGGCACAAGCAGAGAGCATGCGAGCACACGAGGTTATGACGACGACCCGTGCCGCCCGAGAATCCATCCGTGTTGCCTCCAAAATAATAGCCAAACCGTCACCTTGGGCCACAATAAAGCAGAGTGAGAGTGAAAGTTTCACTCACTTTGTGGACCGTCTGCAGGCAGCCTTGGACGCCTCGACATTACCCTCAGAGGCAAAAGGTCCAGTGCTGGCAGAGTGCCTACGCCAACAATGTAACTCAGCCACCAAGGACATTTTAAGATCACTGCCGCAGGGGTCTAGTATAGCTGCCATGATCAGACACGTTGCAAAGGAAGAACACCTTGCTCCCATCCAAGCAGCAGTTCACACTGCAATAACGAGTGTCATGGCATGCTTTAAGTGTGGCCAGGCTGGGCACGTGGCAATAAACTGCCCCCAGTCAGGACGCCCACCAGAAGCTGCTCCACCATGCCAGGGGAAACCAAGGGGACCATGCTGGGCATGTGGAAGGAAGGGCCATTTGGCTAAGGAATGCAGATCCAGGCATCAGGGAAACGGGAGAGGGAGGGGGCACCCGGGCCGTATCCAGCCTCCTCCCACTGGGAACACGCAGCGGCCCAGCTACAGCAACCCTCAATGGGGCACAGGGTTTCCATGCCCACCACCACCACCCCCTCAGGGAATGACCAACTTTGCCACCCAGCCAATGGCTCAATCGAACCCACCTGCACCTCAGGAATACCAAAAACAGCCCCTTGGGGAAGAGGTCCCTGGGTGGCTTTGGCCATGAAAGCATGGGAACGGGACCCGTGGGTGGCCTTCGCCACGAAGGTGGGCAAGCACCCACTGATCGGGTGGGCAGTGTGTCGTCTCCATAACAGCTCCGACGATTTGGCCATCTGCCTTCCATTTTGGGTGGACACAGGGTCAGACATCACTGTCATCCCAGACATACATTGGCCTCGACCATGGAAGCTAGAAGTAGCCCCCATGTTGGGCGGAGTTGGAGGGCTGTCCCGAGCCCACAAGAGCACCCAACCAGTGGCAACAACCCTCTGCACCGAGAGAAGACCAGGAAGAACTATCACCCTCACTGCATATGTGATGTCGGACTGTCCACCCTTACTGGGAAGAGATGCCCTTGCCCTGCTGGATGTTAGGGTGACAAATTTATGCTAAGGGCCACTGTAGCATACCCATCATTGCCCATCAAGCTGACTTGGAAATCAGCTGACCCAGTGTGGGTCGAACAGTGGCCCTTGTTAACGCCCGAATGACTGCCCTCATTAAGTTAGTTAGCCGTGAATTACACAAGAATCATATAGAACCCTTCACGAGTCCATGGAACACTCCAATTTTCATAATACCTAAGCGGTCTGGTGAAGGCTTCTGTCTCCTGCACGACCTGTGGGAAGTGAACAAGAGAATCCAGCCTATGGGCCCCGTGCAAACTTCGCTGCCCAGGAACTCGATGATACGGAGAAGACGACCCTGTGCAGTGCTCGACATCAAAGACTGCTTCTTTTCTGTCCCCCTGCACGAAGACGACAAAGAGCGTTTCGCCTTTTCCATCGTCTTCCCAAACAGCCAGCGGCCTAACCTACGCTTCCAATGGAGGATGCTTCCACAGGGAATGCTCAACTCCCCTACCATCTGCCAGACCACTGTGGACCGAGCGCTAGCACCTGTCCGGCAGAGCAATCCAACGGTAACCATCGTGCAGTACATGGACGATATCCTGATTGCCGCACCATCCACGAGACAAGTGGACCAGCTGGTGTCAACCATCTCCGAGACCCTGAGGACGAATGGCTTTGAGGTAGCGAGTGCAAAAATAAAAAAGGGACCCTGCGTGACCTTCCTAGGAGTGGGAATCACAAATTCCTACGTAACTCCTCCCCAGATGAAAATCTGCCGGGACATCAAGACGCTCCACGACATGCAACAGCTGGTAGGGTTCTTACAGTGGCTCCTCAACATCGTCTTGATTCCTCCCGAGGTCATGGACATTCTAAATGACCTCTTGAAAGGGAAGAACCCATGGGAGCAGAAGACCCTGACACCAGAAGCGGTAAGCTCGCTCAACTTCATCGAACGTCAGATGTCAGAGAGCATGCTCACCAGATGGGATTCAAGTGCTCCAGTCGATTTGTATGTCCACTTTACAAAAAAGGGGGGAGTGGGAGCCTTAGCCCAAGGACCCCCTGACAAGGCCCAACTGATACTATGGGTGGTCTTGGGGAAACCGTCCCGAGCCTTTTCCCCGGAAGTCAAGTGCCTCTGCAATCTCATTATGAAAGGCAGGAAACTCGCCCTAAGATATCTAGGCATCTAGCCGTCCAAGATAAGCTTGCCTCTCCGCAAACAGCTCTCTGCGCAGTCAACACCAATATCGGAATATCTAGCCATAGCCCTTACAGGCTTTGGAGGAGAAATTCGCTACGCAGAAAAACCCCCTTGGACTCGGCTGCTCGCGGTCATCGATATCGACCTCCCACCAAAAGTGCTCCACCGAACACAGGCAGGACCAACCATCTTCACGGCCGCATCATTGCAGACCTCCACCACGGCAGCAGTGTGGCAGTTAGGAGAACAGTGGCAATGTGTTAAGGCAACCTTCCCCACGCTTTCGGTCCAACAGCTTGAAGCAGCAGCTGTAGTGCTAGCGTGCGGACTGTTCCCAGGAGAACACCTTAACATTGTGACTGATTCCATATTTGTGGCTAAACTCTGCTTAGCCATGTCTGGACCATGTGTATCAGTGTCCACAGTGGCAACGATGCTGGAGGAAGCACTCTATTCACGGAAAGGCACCATATCAGTCATCCACATCAACAGCCACGACTCGATCAAAGGGTTCTACCAGATAGGCAACGACAAGGCTGATGCCGCTGCAAAGGGCGTATGGACACTGAAAGAAGCTCGTCAGTTGCACGAAACCCTTCACATCGGAGCTAACGCGCTTGCAAAAAAGTACGGGATCTCTACTGCAGATGCAAAGCACATCGTTGCAATGTGCCCACATTGCCAGAAGTCGCCACTGTGGTCGAGTGGTGTCAACCCCAGAGGCCTCAAAGCCTCAGAAATGTGGCAAACAGACTTTACACAATGCCAGCTGTTGAAACCCCGAGCGTGGCTCGCAGTTACTGTAGATACTTACAGCGGCATGTTTGTGGCCACACAGCATCTCAAGACGGACTCCAAAGCGACCATCCAACATTGGCTGACAGCCATGGCATGGCTTGGGGTTCCAAAACAAATCAAAACAGATAACGGCCCAAACTTCATCTCAAAGGTAGTCCAAACATTCACCTCGAAATGGAACATAGCCTTGGTGCATGGCATCCCATACAACAGCACCGGACAAGTCATCGTTGAAAGAGCAAACCAGACTGAAAACCAAGCTGGAAGTGCTAGCAAAGGCAGAAGGCTTCTCCAATGCCATTCCCTTGGGCGACCAAGCGCGCATCCTGGCAACTGTGCTGCTAGCGTTAAATTAATACCCTAGGGGGGATGAAACAAACAGTCCGGCTCAGAAACACTGGGCCACTCAAGCACTAGAGGAAGGCCCACAGGTGGTGATCAAAAATGAACTGGGGCAGTAGGAACAGGGCTGGAAATTGGTGCTCATGGGGTGGGGATATGCGGCCGTTAAAAAAGACGGGGACATTAAATGGTGTCCGCTTAAGTCAATCAAGCCCGATCTTCACATGAGCAGAATGAGACTGATGAGAGTTGTGAGTTTCTGTTTACAGGACATGCTCGTGGGGCGTCCTCGACACGCGTACATCCCTGTTCCAGAGGGCAGACCACCAAGCCGTCCAGCAGCGCCCGAGAGACCCGCACGGGTGAGACTCAAGCATCAACGGTGTTTCTGTGTGCTCTTGCTGTTGGGGCTTGTCGCCAGAGGGCAAGCCAGCCCAGACCACTACCCTCATCAGCCATTCAGGTGGGTCATACGACACCTTAGCAGTGACAAGGTGCTCAAAGAAATCACCACACCGAACACCCCATCTTTGGTACTTCGCTTTACCGACTTGTTTCCAGGACGACCAAAGGTAGACCCCTATTCCCCACAAGTCACACAAACGTACCTATCCTACTGGTGTCCAGCCTCAAACCCAGGAAGAAGCTACTGCAATCACCCAGGGCGGGAATATTGTGGGCACTGGGGCTGCAAAACCATTGTTACAGATGCCAGACCGTCAGGGCCTGGGTGGGATCCACAAGAGCCCGACAGATTCTTACAGTTGACCTGGGCACCCTCCGGCTGCAAAACACCCCTCTTCTTCCACGGAAATTTCCATCGAAACAGTCATAAAATCCCTAAATTTTGGAAATGCACCGACTACAACATGACGGTTTTGCAGCCAGATCACCCCAGTTGGACCACAGGCAAAACATGGACAGTAGTCGTTCATGGGTCGAAAGAGTGGGTGAATGTGCAAATTATCAGACTCCCAGCTTCAATGTCCCAATCAGTCGGACCCAATCCAGTTCTAGTAGTGAGTAAACCCAGGGAAGAGATCGCAGTTAACAGTAGTTCTAGCGGCGAAACGCAGAGGTCGGAACTAGTCTCCCCATCCGATCTCCTAACCGAAACAAACCTTTCCAATCCATTCATAAACTTTTTAAATGCTACCTTCATATCGCTAAACCAATCCAACCCAAACTTCACAGAATCATGCTGGTTATGCTATGATGCACAACCCCCTTTTTACGAGGGCGTTGCTTTCGATCTCCCGTTCATCTTCTCAAAGTCAAACAATCCACGCCAATGCAGATGGGACACCCCCCGGAGAGGCATTACCCTAAGTCAGGTTACAGGCCAAGGCAAATGCTTTGGCAATGCAACCTTGGCAAAGCAGATGGGCAATGTCTGCAAGGAATTCGTTAAACTTAAGGGAGGGAAGTTCCAGTGGGTGATCCCAGCTGCATCGGGAATGTGGGTCTGTCACCGATCCGGGGTAAGCCCATGTGTACTCCTTGACTGCCACGGCCAGGTAGAGGGGAGCCCACACCGACACGATGTAGAATTCCAAAAAGCTCCGTTTATTGTTTACAAAGCTCGTATTCTTATAATGTTTTCCTCTTCCGTACACGCGATCACGCAAAATATAATTGGAGGGCCCGCTTTGTGCACGAGGCATGCACGCGTCCTTATCAATTTCTAATTGGCTAGTTACATCTGCGCTGCTTAAGCATTTTGTTTTTGCCTTGCGGTTTTCAGCATCCTGTTTTACATCTCTTGCTTGCCAGGTTCTTGCTTATCACCTCCTCATACTTAGGTTCAAGGAGAGGACGTCCCTACAGCTTACTGTAAACCTGTCCCACTGCCCAAGATCGTCCCCCGACATCTCCCCCTCTTTTTTCAAATAAAGCATCAGTCATCTCTTGCAATCGATTCATAATACACTGCAATAAACATGGTCCAAAAAGCAAGCAAAGCAAATGTCAGGGTCTCTCTCTCTCTAGCCGGTCAGAGTGACCCCGAAAAAGTTCAAAAGTTTCTTTTCCCAGCCCAGTGCTTGAAGAAGGAGTCAGGGCTCTTCATTTTTCGGTCTCAAGGTTATTTATTACATCTTATCTATAAAATTCTTTCTCCCTGTCCAGCCGAGATCCGTTCAGCAGGACAGTCAGAGGCACTCCGCCCTCCCCCATGGCGGTGTTATCTTTATATACTACAAACTACGTGTACAATATTTACAGTTATTTTCCAATACCTATCATCTATATTAGACAGTGAGTTTCTACTTTAGACCAATCTAAAAGTGCCCACATCACCAGACAGGATGGCAGTAGAGAAGAAGAAGAAGAAAGGCTAGACACGCCCAAATCCCTCCATCTTGTCACCAGAAACCCCTATACCAAAAATCCTAAAACCTACATTTACACTCTGTGAATACTTTATCCCTATACCATCTAAACTGCCGTGGCCTCTATCTCCTCATGCAAAGGTGCCAAGCTGTTCCATGGCCCGCACTCAAACCCAATGGTGTTCTGGGCTGTGTGCCAGGGTCTCTGAGCCCCCTGGCAAGGGTCCCAGGAAACTCCAGACTCCCAGAGGTATGTCCTGAGTTCCGACAAGCAAAATTATAATCACCGGCCCAACAAGCATCATAATAAAACTCTTTAACCCTCCAGTAATTCCTAATGAATGCAACGAACCTTCTAACCCTAGACCTTCCTGTCTTTGTAGGTGTCCTGTTAGTCCATACAGTTTTTGTATTTGTGCATGAATTGATTTTGAATGGTCAGACAAAATCATGCAACACATCCCTTCAATTTCTTCACACCCATGCCCTTGTGCTAAAAGCAAAAAATCAATAGCTGCTCTATTTTGCAAAGTAGCGTGTCTAACTAAATCAACATGTAACAATAAGTTTGCTAAGGCTAGTGAAGTAACATTTGTTTGTTTAGCTAGCCAACAGCCCAACTTCCTTAAGGTGGCATGAGCTCCTGCAGAGGCTACCCCTGGAGCTAAAAAGGATGCGGCTACAATAGCTTCTGGAGACCAAAATTCAACATTATCCTTACATTCCTTGGTAAATGCATGTGTCATTCTTTTATCCCTACGATGGTGAAAGCTCATGTTTAATATCATCGACATGTTTGGTGTTAATAATGTTAGTCTCCCTATAGAACATGGTCCACCTCTCAACTGTGAAGGGATTCCTGGCCAAGCAGGGTCCCCACATATTAAAAAGTAGCCCTGAGGCAACTGAATAGGATTATTGGAAGAAATAGATGTGTTTATACTTTCATATTTACACCAAAAAGAGCCATTCCTATACATAGACAAACTGGAGTTAACTACAGTGGTGTGATTCACTCCCGTTTGTGTTCTACTACTATGATTAAAATACACACAAACGTCCATTTTCACTGAGCCTAATAAATCTAATTCTTGTGGCTCCTGGTTGGCTATGGGCAAATATGGAGTCCACTGATCCCATCCATCTACAGTTGTATTTAAGTCACTGCTGTTACAAGTAGGAATGGAGCTAGGACAAGGCCAAAAATCTGTAGGCAATCCCACTAAACAGGTTGAAAATGGATTGCCCGGTGTAGACAAGGACAAGCAAATAGAGTCTTGATTAGTTAAGTTTGCCATAGTAACCCAAATGTTTGTTTTTGGTTGAGGGGGTATCCATGCCATGCTTACAGAAATCCAAATTACCCACAGCGCTATCATCTTTTCTTTCTATCTTTCTGAGTCTTGCACCTGGTCTTACTTTACACCTTTGTAGCGCTAAAATACACCGATCTAATTCTCTTTCTGCGTTTCCCTCAAATGGGCCAACTATAGAATGAAGTGACAAAGGAACTCTGCTAATACATCTGGCTGTTATTATGTGACAGTTGCTTTGTTTCCTCAGTCGCTCAATCTGCCGGTCTAAGTCCCACCTATGATATGCTAGCACCTTTTGTTCTGGGCATTCAAATAATTGCAATGCTTCAGGTAAGCTGAGGTTCAGTTTTTCCTGCAATTCCCTTTCCCACGATGTGAACCGATATTGAAACCAACAACTACCACACCATAGTTGTAACAACAGGGACTGATGGACCAACTGCTTCTTTTTACACCCTCCACAATGAAAGGCAACCCATGCACTACAACCCCATCGGTTACAGCCGACACACTGCGAACCAGGTCCCTTATAATGAAATGCATGCACTGCTTCAATCAAGTCAACAAAGTTATGTAGTGTTCGACACCATTGAATGTGCCGATCTAGGGCACGTGAGTGTCCTTTCAACAGCTGCAATCGTGGGATCAACAATAATTGTATTTTGTGATTTACTCTTTCCACGTCAGTCTCTGTCAGCTGGTGTAACGCTCTGATCATCCGTCTTCTGTTCGAGTAAGGAACGAACCCACTTTGCAGGAACCCAAAGTGGTTTGTCCTTTCCTGCAGAAACACAAGCGTACCCCTGACCCCAAGTTAATAAAGTATATTCCTTTTGATCCCATACTCTTGTTTTCGGGTCCCACATCTGGACAGGTGCATTAAGGGTAACATTTCCCTTAAAAAAATGTAATTTAATAGGTAATTCAACCTCCTTATCATTAATAGATATTGGGTTTTTCCAATTCAATACAAAACATGCTTTGGCTACCATATCGTGGGGTGAGAGGGCTATCTCCCCCTCTTTTTTCAACACCCCAAGTAGCCGTTTAATGTCTTGATGGCGACGCTCCACAATACCCTGCCCTGTACTATTATAGGGAATACCCGTAACATGTTTAATGTTCCATTGATTTAAAAATTGACGACTATATTGTCCGACATAACTGGGGCCATTATCTGTTTTTATCGTTTGTGGCACTCCTAACACCGCAAAGGCTTGTAGCCAGTGCTGTTTAACCGCACGAAACGCAGTAGTTGACAATGCAGTAGCCCAAACCGCATGACTATAAGTGTCCACAGAGACATGTATATACTTCAAGCGGCCAAAAGGTGAATATTCTGTGATGTCCGTCTGCCAAACTGATCTCGGTTCTGTGCCTCGAGGGTTAACACCTTGATGTTGCAGGGGGGGTATTCTTGCACAGTCTGGGCATGCTGCAATGATAGTTCGTGCCTGGGCCTGTGGGATGCCGAATTCTTCTTGCAGCCCACGAGAAGATTGGTGAAAAATTCATGAGAACGCCGTGCTGCCTCAAACCCCTGTAATGAAACTGCTCCAGATACAGCATTATCAATAACCGCATTACCTTCTGTAAATATTCCAGGGATGTTAGTATGGCTTCGCATATGTGTGCACCAAAGATTGTGACATCTTTCAGCCAACAGGCCTTTTAGCCGGATGACCAATTCAGCAATCTCCGGCGTTCCTATTTTACCTATCTTCGCTTGATCTACTCGATTAACTATGCTCACTGCATACTGTGAATCCAAAATCAAATTTATTGGGTCACTATAAAAATGACTCAAAGCTGCAGCAATAGCTTTGAGTTCTAATATCTGGACTGAACGATTTAACTCTCCCCAAATCTTCATCTCCCAACCTTTGGTGCTTTTCCACGCAAACCCATACTTACCAGTTTTCCCACTGGCATCAGTAAAAACGGTAATCGCTTCAGGTATAGGTTTTTGCTTTACTATTGGACCTCTCTGAATAACAGAGGTGGTTTTAAATATGGGGTGTGAAGGATAATGTACTGATAACTCAACTCCATTTACTGCTAATGCAAAAGACATTGAGGCCTGAGACCACTCTTGAATTAGCTCCGTTGTTCTCCATGGTACAATAAAAAACGATGGATCAACTCCAAAGACCAATCGTACCCTCTCTTTTGCTTTTAGCAATAATGATCCAATGTATTCCTGTGGTGTAGTCACGGACGCGGATGGCTGATGTGAGGGAAACACCCATTCCATAATGGCTAGGCGTTTCTCTATCTCTTGTGCTACTATAGCAGAGCGGTTACTCTCAGGTCCATACACTGCCACTATTATAGGATACCAAGGATCATAGCGATAAACCTGTTGCTGACCAATTTTTTGTTCAATTACTCGAAGGGCCTCGCGTGCCTCATTTGTTAAAGCCCGCGGTTCTGAGGGGCTCTTTGTATTTTGAAGCAATTCAAACAAGGGAGCTAAGTCTGCATTGGTCACTCCACACCAGATGCGAACCCATTGTATATCTCCAACCAGTTTTTGTACATCATTAACAGTGGTAATATGGTCATGTAGTTTAAGCTTCCCTAGGCGCACCCGTGTTTTGGTAACCATCATTTCCAAATACAACCAAGGACTACTCCTCTGAACCTTTTCTGGAGCGACACGCAGGCCATATTGACTCAGGGCCTTCACCAAGGAGGTTTCCATTTCCTGCGAAATGGCTTGTTTGTCTGCCACTAATATATCATCCATATAATGATACAATATGGGTTTTGGATATTGTCTTTTCCATTGTTGGATAGCTAAGTCTACATACCACTGGCAAATTATCAGTGAGTTCCGCATGCCTTGTGGTAGTACGGTCCACTCATACCTGGGAGCAGGTCGAGAGGTGTTTTTTTGAGGTACACTGAAGGCAAATCGCTCCGTGTCGTCAGGGTGCAAAGGAATAGAGAAAAAACAATCTTTCAAATCAATGATTAACAAATACCATTCTCATGGCAAAGCTACTGGGGAAGGCAGACCTGGCTGTAGCGCCCCCATGGGTTTCATCACCGCATTCACAGCTCGGAGATCGTGCAACAATCTCCATTTTCCTGATTTCTTTTTAATTACAAAAATGGGAGTGTTCCATGCACCTAATGACGGCTTTATATGACCAAGTTTTAACTGTTCTGCTATTAATTCCTCCAGAGGCTGCAATTTTTCATCAGTAAGCGGCCACTGAGGCACCCATACTGGTTTGTCTGATTCCCATTGTATTTTCAATATGGGCGTCCTCTGCTCCTCAGCAGCCGCCACTAAAAATCCTTAGTCTGCAGTGTCAATCCCCACTGTGCCATAACATCTCTACCCAAAATTTATAGTGGCGTACACATGATACATGGCCGTACCCATGCCTGCCTTCCCTCCATAGCATCTTTTATACAAACGAAATTTACACTTTGTAAAGTTCTGGAATCCCCTCCTATACCGCTGACTACGGTTGCAACTGTTTGTAAAGGCCAATGCTTTGGCCAAGCTGAAACAGGCACGATCGTGACATCCGATCCTGTGTCCAGCATCATTTCCACCCCTGCCTTTTGCAGCTCTTCTCCATTATTGCTGATAAAAATGCGCCGCATGGGTCGTGCCGCCTGTATAGCTGTTGTAAACAATACCAAAGGCCCCGCAGTTTCTCCTGTGCTCCCAAAGGCCCCCTCTCCCCGCTTACTTGACCTGGCCACTGACACCTGCGAATAAAAAGGAATAAGCTGCGCTATCCTGCTCCCTTGGTTAATTGTTACAGGTGGGGCAAAAACCTTAACCATTATTTTGATTATTCCCTCATAATCTGCATCTATCAGTCCCGGCAAAACAAATATACCTTGTTTACTTGCCAATTAACAAAGCATTTAACCCTTCCCCCAACGGTCCTGTCGCGGTTGAATCAATCACGGTCACCTCACAGGTCGAGATGGTCACTGGTCCTGCCACGGCCAAATCGACTCCTGCACTTCCTGAGGTGGCGGCGACGAGCTCGTGGAGACAGCCATGGCTTGTTGTACTTTCGCTGGGTACTTCTGAGCCGCACCCAACCCGCGGCCCTGGAGGTTTCCCGGGAGAGGAGTTGGGTCCTTCTTAAAGTGCGACTGACATTCGGATGCCTTGTGGCCAAACTTTTCACAGCGGTTACAAACACCCGAAAATGTAGAGGGTCGAGGGGTCCCACCTCCACCCACCTTCATTGGGCAGGCCTTTTTCAGATGACCCATCCTTTTACATTGAAAGCATACCCCGGGGCCTCTGTCCCCCTTCCCCAACCCTCCTTGTTTCAATGCTGCTGCTAAGGCCATGGCATGAATATTAGCTTTCTGTTTCTCCTCCTCCCAAGGCGCCCGAGAGCAGATTTCCACCATCTGTACCAGGGAGGCACCCAGTCGCAATGTAGCAAGCAATTTTTTACATGTGTGATTTGCATTTTGAGTAGCTATTTCCTTTACCAAGGTTGTTTTTAAATCAGGGTTCATATCAGGAGCATTGTCAACAGCCTCTCTTATGCAATCAACAAAAGTTAAAAAGGGCTCACTTGCTCCTTGTCTTATGTGCAGATATGGAGGATTAGGTTTCCCCATTTGCGGCAGAGCATTAAAGGCTTCTAAAGCAGCAGCTTTACTTTGCACCAGCACCCGTACTGGTAGTGCTGCTTGTCGCTGAGGATCTCTGTAGGGGCCAGACCCCATTACCATATCAAGGGAAGCTACTCTCAAGGGATCCCCTTGGGGCAAATTCACATTATCTAGCTGTCTTTCCTCCAAACGTTCCTGCCACTTTACCAAAAATAAGGTATACGCAGTGGTTCCTAATAAGGTCTCCATCAGTAGTCGAATATCTGCTGGCACTAATTCCTGATACTTCATAAAGGCAGTCCTCTGCCTGCGGACTGCAGAATTGTTTGCCCCATAGGCCATTACACTCTGTTGTAGCTTCGTTACCCACTGCCATTCCAATGCCCTCCATTCTGGCCCATTCGCAGTGGCAAATACAGGAGCAGATATAACTGGTTCAAGCACAACTTCCCCTTTCAAGTCAGCCTGAGTAATAAACCTCCGCTACCTTTTATTCATATCAAAGCTAGTATCCTTGGGGATATATCCTTTTTTCTGTTCTTTTTGATACATTTCATCTAACAATTCCTGTTTTTCTTCCTCCGTTAAGCCCTCTCCTGCCCCAAATACCCTTTTAAGCTCCTTGTGCCCCTCCTCCACCGTCATTCGCCCATGCTTTATTGCCCTTATCACTCCATCCCGACCTCCCCAATCCATTTGTTCTTTCCTATCTAATTGGTTTTCAATATTCATTATTCCCTCCTTTACAGCCTGCATTGCCTTCTCATACATCTCTCGCCGTCTCCCCTTTTCTCCCCACTTGTCCAAATCCTGCATGGCTATCATAAGATCAGCCATCTGGTGTCGCTGTTTCCTCAGCTCCGTAATCAGCTCACTGTATGGAGATTTCGCCGGGGGGGTGGGAGAAGAAGGGGGGGACTCGGGAACATTGGGCAGGGGGATATCCATCGGACTTGGTTCCGCTGCGGGTGCTGGTGTCGCTGAGCCATCTTCAGCGGCACCTGGAGGAGCTGGAAACCCCCCTGCATCGCGCCAAGGGAGGCCGGGACGGCCCGGGGGCTCTGGGGGGGCCCGGGGGCGGCGGCGCTGTCGGCTTTAAGGGCTCATCCGGATTCCAAGGGGGAATGATATCATCGAATTCCCCTCTCCGTCCCACCGGGGCGGCAATTTTTGCCTCGGGCTCACAAGGAGGGACAGAACCAGAAAGCGGTTCCCATTCTGTCAGTCTCTCTGCCTCCTCTCGCCTCTCAGGCGTCTTTGCTTTGCTTAAAGCGTCCCGTAGTGCAGCCGCAATTTCCGCATCAGCATGCACTTGATCAATCATCAGTTTGAACTGTGGTATGTACAAGCCATGTGTTTGCTCCCCTTCTGGCCTGACTGGACACTTTCCCACAGTTCTTGCCCGATTTTCTGCCATTGTCCTTGGCAAAAGAGCTGTCCTGTGGTTTCTAGTAATCCTTGGCTGCGGCACCAAAACAAAAAATCTACCAGTTCTTGCCGAGGTATAGAATGTCCTGTTTTCTTGGCTACACTTAATAGTCCATCTATTGTAGCCTTTTCTATCGCTGATACAGCGGACCCCATCCCGAAGCAGACCGCAGTCTGCCTGACTCACCGGTCAGCCATGGCCACGAATTTCTGCGTTAAGTCCTGCCTCTCTCGAGCAGCCGGGATCTCTACCTTCTCTCGTCCGCTTGTCAGTCCTGGGATCACGTCGCTGGTCACCAGAATGCCATGGCCAGGTAGAGGGGAGCACACACCGACACGATGTAGAATTCCAAAAAGCTCCGTTTATTGTTTACAAAGCTCGTATTCTTATAATGTTTTCCTCTTCCGTACACGCGATCACGCAAAATATAATTGGAGGGCCCGCTTTGTGCACGAGGCATGCACGCGTCCTTATCAATTTCTAATTGGCTAGTTACATCTGCGCTGCTTAAGCATTTTGTTTTTGCCTTGCGGTTTTCAGCATCCTGTTTTACATCTCTTGCTTGCCAGCTTCTTGCTTATCACCTCCTCATACTTAGGTTCAAGGAGAGGACGTCCCTACAGCTTACTGTAAACCTGTCCCACTGCCCAAGATCGTCCCCCGACACTTGACAAATTTGATCATTCTACTGACTTTTGTGTCCAAGTTCTAATCGTCCCTAGGGTCCTGTACCACTCAGACGAAGAAGTGTACTACCTTTTTGAAGAAACCAGCAGGCTCCACAAAAGAGAAATATTGACAGGCTTAACTATAGCCATGCTGCTCGGCTTAGGAGCAGCCAGAATGGCCACAGGCATCTCAGCCCTAGCGACCCAACACCAAGGACTGTCCCAGCTGCAAATGACCATCGATGAGGACCTGCAAAGGATCGAGAAGTCCATCTCTTCGCTGGAAAAATCCCTTCCCTCACTCTCAGAAGTTGTCCTCCAAAATAGGAGAGGGCTGGACCTCTTGTTCATGCAGCAGGGGGGCCTGTGTGCTGCCTTGAAAGAGGAATGCTGCTTTTACGCAGACCACACCGGAGTCGTCAGGGACTCCATGGCCGAACTGAGAAACCGGCTGAACCAAAGAAAAATGGACAGAGAAGCTCAACAGGGCTGGTTCGAGTCGTGGTTCAACCAGTCTCCACGGCTCAACATGCTGATCTCTACCCTAATAGGCCCAATCACTATAATCTTACTAACCCTAATCTTTGGGCCTTGCATACTAAACAAACTGGTGCTATTTGTTAAAAGGCGTTTGGAAACAGTTAACATTTTGTTTCTCGAGCGCTGACAATTACTTTAAGGCGTGCCGGTTACTAACACACTTACGATTTTACACTAATTCTACTAACCCATGAAATTGTGGAACCTTTGCATTTTATAACTTTGTAAGACTTTTACTAATCATGGAGGAGGGGAAATGTGGGAGAATTAGGGAAATAGCGTGCAGAAGATTTCGGGCTGTACGTGTAGTTAGGAAGCCCCCTCCTCACCCTGCAGTCAGACCCTTGCTCCACACCCGGTCGCTCCCAGCCGGACATGAGTAAGGGAAGTGACACAGGCTGCCCAAGCCATAAGTACCCCTGAGACCCTGCAATAAACGCCATTTCGCTGTCCACCACATTGGTGTCTGTAGCAGTGGACCGAGTGATCCTGTCAGTTTGGGTCACCGTGCCGGTGTCCGGAACCAGGCCACCACGCCGAAGCCGCAACACCCAGGCAGAGACAGAATGAACATTCTGCTGGGTAAACTGAGGGAAATGTAAAGAAATCCACCGAACGAACCATTTCAAAACTGCTTTGGAGACTGCAACATTTCCACTACTTAGGGTGTCTAAAACTAGGGTATAAATGCCTCTCTGTGTAGCAGAAATCTTACCACCCATTTTTTGCTTTCTGCAGCACTCAATCTACCTTCTCAACAGCTAGTACAAACGAAAACTGAGAGCATTGACTCCACAGCCAATCCGGGAAAGAATCCGGGCAGCCTCCCTCCCCCTCCTCTCCGGGGGAGAGACGAACTGCTTGCGTACAACGCGGCTTTTAAAATGGTGGGCGCCCGCTGCTGGCCGTGCTGGATCGCCGCTGCTTGCTGGGGTCTGCCGCTGCCCGGGCGTGACCGCTCACGGCAAAAACGCAAGCCGTGGCTTTCCTGCCACTGCCCGCGCCGCCGCGGCGAAAGCTGCCCATAGCACTGGGTTTACCGCGAAACCCGCCCACGCCGCAGAATCGTGCCGCGCGCAGAGATGCCGCCGCTTTTGGGAGCCGCGAGCTGCGGAAACCCGACCGATGGAACCCCGCTGCCGCTGAGACGGCACACAGACAACGCTGGACTCGCTCCACCCGTGCAAACCGCGCGGAATTCGCAAACCTCCTCGGGACCGGGTTTCCCTTCAATGGGAGCTCACCTCTACCCTCTGGGGGCTCCCCCATGGTCCCACTAACACTCGCGGGGAATACTCACCCCACCTGGGGACTGTGGCAGGCTGTGAGAGCTGTATAGAAGTCCTCGTCTGGAATCGGTCCGCCGTGGGCACGGCGGGTTCTCGATTCCACCCTCTAGACTTCTTGCCGACAAAAACGTGACGAAGAAATCAGAGGCAGATGAAAGTCCCAAAAGCTAACGTAATCCACTAGTGGAATTACCAGCTCCTTCGTGGCCGTCGTGGGAGACGAACACGTGGGGCGCCACCTGCGGTAATCCATGTTTTTCCTGGGCCTTATATGAGTCCAATCCGGCTAGCTTAAGACTCTAGCCCACACGGACCCGCATAGACGAAAGTAAAAGACGAGAGGCGCTCTTCTCCACGTGGGTGCAAGTATCCTGTTTATTGGCTTGGGGCAGGACACAGGTGATAGGGTCACCCAGGTAAAAAAGAGGGATTGGAACTCTCACACAGGAAGTTTTATACCCTAGGGGGTGAGGGGCGGGGGAGAGAGAACCGGAGCCAATGGGATGCCACTGGGGAGGGGCGAAGTACCTGTGGGACAGACCAGGTGTGTATAATGGCAGGGTGTGTGAGGGGGAGACCATGTGATGAGGGAGGGGGAAAACCCATCACCAGTGCAACAACTAAATAAACTATTTAGTGCAATACAACAATTATCTGTTTTTGTTTCAGTATCTCCTTTCTTAACTAGTTTTTCAACATCTCCTGCTCTCAGTCTCTTCAACACATGTAGCCGCTTACATGCTATTTTGCCTCCCTTTCCTTTACTGCCTTTTGAACGCAAAAATCAATATTGCCTCTTTCTGCAAACTCCTCCCCCCCTTCAAGACCAAGTTTCCGGAAAGCCAGCCAGTATCCTGCCCACACTAAGATACTCCAAAAACCTGGACCCAAAATTCACACAGTTTCTGCCCCTTTCCCTCCACCTCCCATACTCCTCAGCCTACCCTCTCCTTCCTAATACACCTACTCTCAGGTGGTGCTAGGAACTCCCTCTTAATTCCAGTCTCAGTCCTGCCATTTATTCTCACACACACACCTCCAAACAGATTCATGGTTTCTTACAGGAAACAAGTTAATCACAGGAAAGCTCCACAGTGGCTTTGTGCTGCAGAGGTCAACAGGCTTTCCTGGAAAGAAGAAACCCATCCTTATTCACAGTGCCTATTCAGCATCTCAGATGCTGTGACAAACTCCATCTAATTTACCAACTTTGTAAAAATAGGATTCTGTTCTTTCTCCAGCATAGAGGCTGATAATTTTTTTTTGTAATGAGAGAATGAGAGAAAAAAAGACAAAAGCAAGATTGAATTTTTCTAAGGTTTCTAGTGTTCCCTCTTCCCCCTTGCTCCCTAGCTTGAACACCTGGCATACTGCACTCCAATTGTGTATATTCATAACATAGGATACTGCTTTACAAAGTTCTTTAATTTCAATAGTCAAAGTACATCTCCTTGCAATGATTAAGAAAGCAACAACAGAACATCCCACAGAATATGCAGAAAAGATTTTTTACTATCAAATATTTTACCTGAGGAGGATGAAGATACCAAAGAGGTTGAAGAAGATGATTCAGGAGAGCTGCTAAAGAGTGGATCCCATGACAGAAGGTCACTGTTTCCCCTTCTATAGTAAGTGTTACAATTAGAATATTAATGAAAGATGTATATACTCATAAAAATACAATTACAACTTTGGTAATTCATATTTTGTATTAGTTAGTCTTTGCATTCAAAAATTAAAAGTACTTACAAATTGTAGGTCAGGGAACTGATTTACACATAGGGAAACTATTCAAACTGATAATCGGTGGGAGTTTGTATGTGGATATATTTTATAATGTCAGTAAATTATTTCCATTTTCAACTAGGCATACATCTAGAAATCATTAGTTTCAGTACATCCATCTATGAGCAATGTATATAGCCCTATCCAAATTTGGGACTTGTAATCCTAAACACTTTACAATGGAACAGTATAGATATGATGGAAACTAAATCCATCTTATTTAAAACCTGAAATTTTAAGCAAAGCCAATATTTTGTAGTCACATAATTATAAATATCAATTGACACAGATCAGAATGAAGCAAACACATTAGAAGGGGAAAATGAGTGGATAGAAATCTTCATTGTTACATAATTACTCATTTGCTCTTACAATGCAATAAGCACCTGGCTTAAATTAGCAGTCAACTGATATTTCCAATGAGTCTCAGAGTCTTAGATCAAACTAAGACCAAATTCCCCCAAAATGACACTTGATATAATTTTAAAAATTGAACTTACTCATTAGCTGGAGCAGAAAGCTTTGATTTTGTTAGCTCTTTACCTAAGGAAAAGACACAGCATCATCACCACTCTAAAATAAAAATCTTTCAGCTTTGTTATTTATATTATCTCTGACAATATAAATTCAGATGCTCCTGAAATACCTTCCAAAAGGAGACGACTAAACAGAGCAATGCATTTCAGGAAGAAGTGCTGGTCACTTGAAATTTCTTCCTTAAATTATACTGTTTACATCAATATTATTCTTCAGGAAACCTGGCTTGGTTTCCCACTGAGAAAAACAATGGAGACTAGAGCTCTATCCTCCATCTCCATGGGCATATTTTGTGGATGATACTAAGCATGTGCAGATGGAAGGGTTTTAACAACTTACACAAGAGTAATTTCTATGGATATTCCCCCATACATACTTTGGTTCTTGGACTTGTTTGTCATCACTGTCACAGACAGACTCATCTGTTTCCCAGAACAAGGAACAGCTGAGTATACAAAAAAAAAAAAAAAAAAAAAAAAAAAAAGAAGAGGTCTTTGGCTGGCTATGGAGTTCGGCTGTTCGTCTCTGCTCCCACACACGTAGGATGGTTCTGGCAGGCTGTGCCTCAAAAGATGAGTCTGGGCTCCAGGGTTTTTCGGTCTTCAGAATTGTTTATTATATCTTATCTATAAAGTCCCTTCTCTGCCCGACCGGGATTTGACTAGCACGGCAGCCAAAGGCACTCTGACCTTCCCCAAGGCGGGCACATCTTTTATATCAAAAACTACGTATATCATATTTACTTTTTATCCCCAATACCTATCACCCTCGTCACCGGATACACTCTCACCCTAGACCAATCCCCAAGTGCCAACACCACACCAGAAGATGGACGACAAGAAGAAGAAAGAAGAGCCTTGTGACACGCCCTGATTCCTCCATCTTGTCTCCATAACCCCCCTGTACCAAAACCCCAAAATCTGTAATTTACCCTATAACTACGTTTTCCCTTCACCATTCCCACCCAAGTAATTCCCACAGGTTCCATCTCCTCATACATCGGTGGCACATCCCTAGATGGATCAAAATCAAGCCACCAAGTGCTTTTGGCAACATTCCAAGACCCCCGAGACCCCCAAGGGTTCTCTCGGTAGCTCTGGACATCAGGAGTGATGTGCTGAGCTCCCACAGCTGGCTTCTACTAGCTGCTTTGAAATTTTGACCAAATAACTTATTTTGTCCAGTGAATTTATTGTGAGTCATTCAAAAGCAAATATCATGAAGGTACCTAGAACTGACAAGAGAATTTTTTTTTCTACTTAAAATACAAATAGTTAATAAATTTATTTCTTCAATGATAAAAAAAAAAGTTTTCATGCCATGTTAAAAAACCCTAATGTAAATAGACTAAAAGCTAAATATTCACACTTACTAGATGCATTTTGATTTGGTTGTGCCTGAAACAGAAAAGAATAAATTTCTTTACTAACTGTCAAATAAAACACTTAATAATCCCAGGGTTCTTATTTCAACTCAACTTTCCATGTGTTATTTTGCTTTGAATGCCAGGCAGACCATTTTGGAGCTTGCAGAAGACCAGAACATGAGCCAGGACAGAGCAGCTAGTGCATACCCACCACACACAAAAGGCAGGAATGAAGACTGAAGAGCTGACAAAGACAACAGTATGGCCAAATGCTTTGACAGGCTGGGTCAGTAAAATTAAACAGCTTTTATATCACATAGTATGCCTGAAAGGTAAGCATAGAAACATTCCTAAGGTTTTCCCAATAACTTTCTCACATATTACACTTACTTGGTTTTAATCTAAAAATGTGAATAAAAAGCCATTCTTTACTTACAGAACTGTGTTTCTGATTTCATAATGTGTGTGTGGGGGGGGGGAAAGACAAAAATAATTATTAGTATTTTAATATTAATAATATTTTATTTAAAATCAGAGCCACCTATATTGTGATGTGAATACTGTACTAGCATACTTTAACACTATTTGCAATATCATCCCACAGAATAAAGGATCATTCTGTGGTTTGACAGAATACATACAATAAAGCTGCACTGTAAAAGTTATGTGTATCCACATTATATGATCTGGTTTTAAGGTTTGTATATTACTGAATATGAATTAGTAAACTATGTTAAAAGCCATGCTCAGCTAACTCCATATGTATTCAAATGTCTTGTGGTGGCAACAGCAGGACAAGGACTAAGCACTCCCAAGACTCAAAGTAAAGTTAAAATCTGAGAAGGGGGAATTACTTAGCATGAAATTGCAATAAAGTGTATTAAAGATGACCTAGTGCACAAGAAAAAAAATCATTGAACTTGAATCTAGAATAAATTCTGAACAGTAAAATATATGTAACACAAACAACTCCTTGCCACTTTTCTTCTCGTTAAAAATACAAGGAACAAAATTACTTACAGATATTGCTGGAGAAAGAGCAATGTTCCCTATAGATGCTTTTAATTCATCCAAGGAAGGCATGGTATATTGAGAGCTATTATTTGATTGGATGGGTTTTATTTCTACATGGAACCTCCTGGGTTCATCTTCTTCAGTGTCAGAATCACTGGATGAATAGAAATGGTTCTTTTCAGTATGTTTTTCTCAGTTCAGGTAGAAATACTTAAAATTCAACTCTCTGCTATGTTTCACAATTACTCTCTACAAAATGATCATATTAAGTAAACAACACAGATAAACAATGCTGTCTAAGCTCTTTGTGCACTTTTACAGGCACTTCAATTATATTCACTTGTAGGAATGTGCCCCCTGTTGACGGAGTGACCAAATTATTCTTTGTCTGCTTAAAAAGGCAAAAAGCCCAGAAGTTTCTCTCCTCAATTTGGTACAAAAGACACCTCATAGGACCTTTGGGACTTCACCTCAGACCTGGGGCTGTCCGACTGGACAGAGGCCAAGAGGTCCCACCTAGGTAATTCACTAGAAAAGGATGAGAACAAAATAAAAAATTGCTTTTGTGGGCAAGAACCTCTTGCCCCTGGCTCGGTTTTTCACTGTAAGAGCTTTGTTATTTTGCCTTTTATTAAACCTTTTTCTGTTTCCAACACTGCCTCAGAAGCCCTCCTGCTAATTTTATGCTGTTCAGAGTAGCTGGGCTATCTCAGGTGTGATAGGTTTCTCTGAGAGCTCATAAGACGTGGCTCAAGGAGAAACCCATCATCCACTGATCAAAATACACAATTCAGAGTTAAAATTTAGTTTTTACATTCCATTCATCTTCATTGCAGTATTCTGTTATCCAAGACACAATATTATCTAACTGAATGACTATATATTTAAAAGTATAAAGATAAATGATTTTGCAGAAGCAACACTTCTGTTAAAGTTAGGTTTGTCCTGAGATGACGTTATGATGGTTGTATCCCCATTCGTGTGTTCTGTTTATGCTGGATATTATGTTCTGTGCCTTCAAGACTGGCTCTGAAGAGTAAAAGTTTTGTTTTGGTTTCTTATCAGCCACTCCCCTACAGCTGGCAGGACACAGAGACGGGACAGTACATAGTGCAGCTTTTGCTTTTTGCTTGGCTTTTCACTTTGCTCTCGCTCTTGCTTCTGCTTTGCTTCTGCTTGCTCTTGCTTTTTGCTTCTGCTCATTAGTTAGTTTAGCTAAACAGTCCAAATTTCTTCCTGGACTGTTTCTCCTTTCCTGTTTGGACCTACTCGAACCTGCTCCGGACTGGGACCTGGGAAACACCAAGAGTTTTCACCTTGTGGCCTGCAGCAGCTACCCCAGCGCCAGAGGGACTGATAACAGAGCGACAACCCCAGGAGAGACTTTGTGAATTTGTCATCTTTTTCAGAGCAGTGAGAGTGGTGTCATCTGGTATTGTTCATTTTGTGTGCTGGGGGGTGCTGTGCCTGTTAAATAAACAGGTTCTTTCCACTTCTCTCTGAGGAATCCTTCCTGAACCGGTTGGGGGGAGGGGCCGTGTGGGTTTGCTTTCTGGAGGGGCCCCCTTTTGGAGTTTTTCTCCTAAATTTGCCCTAAACCAGGACAAGGTTAGAAACTATTGGACAATAGTTGATAATTTTTAAGCATGTACTGTTAGTTTGGTTATTATATTGTAAAAAGGGGTTAAAAGGGTAGTTATAAGAAATACAGTACTCAATGTACCGTATTACATCTAAGTAAAGTGCACCAATCCCCAGGGCGAAACGAGCCAGCCTGGACATAACTGTATTGGGCCAATCAAGTGCCTTAAACCTTCATGCAAATGAAAGGATCCAAAAAGAAACCAATCCAAAGGGACAAAAAACAGGATAAAAAGGGGCATCTGACCCACTGAATTTGTTCTGCTCCACCTGGAACATCGGAGACATTTCTGCTGAGAAGACCCAGCACCGGCGTTGCAGCATCCTCGACGGGAATGCTCCTGCTCGGCCCGTGGGCCCCCTTGCTTTAGGCCTTTTTATTATAATAAATGCTGAAATCACTTTTAGTACCGGGACTGTGGTCCCTTTTTTAACACTTCTGTATGTTAAATTTATTATTTCCAAGATTCAATGAAGGATCCTAATGCAGACATGAAAAATGCATGCATTGTAGAAATCCTTTTAAACCAAGTGAGGAAAAGTCCTAGTCTTTCTAATTAGCAATGAAATGCCCATATATCCTTGTTACAGAGAGGAGGGCAGTTTAGAGCTTCGTGGGTGTGACCAAGCTGTTATTCTACACCATCTACATCATCAATGTGGGCTTGGTTCCGGCAAGAAAAGCTGAGACATATACCCAGAAGTGTTCCATCTTCCTTTTCTCGCTCCAGAGGAGGGACTGTCAGCATCAAACCTGCAGATCCCATCCTCTGAGGCCTGCCAGTCCCCCCATCTGTTCTGCCAGGACGCTTTTGCAGGACATGGTGCTGAGGAGAGGCGGCAGCTCCGCTCCCAGTTCAGGTGCTGAAGGGACAGCTCAAAGGCGCAGCTGAGCCCAGTGGGGCAGGGACAGCACAGTGACGTCACCCCGGCATGTCCATTCCCCCCCCCCCCCCCCCAGCAAGACAGAGAGTTAGAGGGGGTAGCGCAAGTAACTGTGCAGGACTGAGCCCAGTGGAGCAGCTGCACTGTCACCAACATGTTCTATGAAAAATCCTTTCCTTAGGATTTTTCTCTCCTGAGAAGCTGGGAGGCCTCAGGAACAAACTGTAAACAATTCTTATCTGCTGCTGTGGAATGCACCAGGTGGATCTGTGATTGGTCTCATCTGGTTGTTTCCAATTAAGGGCCAATAACAGATCACCTGTCCAGACTGTCTCGGTCAGAGATGAGCCTTTGTTATTCATTCCTTTTCGATTCTTAGCTTAGCCTTCTGATGAAATCCTTTCCTCTATTCTTTTAGTATAGTTTTAATATATTATCTATCATAAAATAATAAATCAAGCTTCTGATACATGGAGTCAATTTTCTCGTCTCTTCCCTCATCCTGGGACCCTTGTGGACAATACCACACTGCACAAACCCTACTTGGACAACCTAGTTTCCGAAGGGTTTCTTTGTCCTTGTTTTTTGTTGTTTTCAGGCTGGGGGAAGGGAAACGTTAGCTGGGGGATCTCCCCCACCATCTTGCCTTTGTTTCCTGGTGACTATGTGGCACAGCGTGCAGGAATGCTTGCCATAATGCCTTTGTCTGGGGAAACCACGTGGACGCATAGTACAGGGAGAGTCCACCATCCTCCTTTTCTGTTCCAGGTGGTCAATACCTTTTTGTGGGTAAAATACCTTCTCTTTTTTTTATACTTTCACGATTAATATTGCTGTTGATATTGTGCGTGTTGTTTTGCGGAGAAAATAAAAAACTCCACAACTTTGTGAAAGTTGTAAAGCCGGTATGTTTATTGCAGCGCTGGACGCATGCGGGGATTACTCCCCTTAAAAGGCATGTGTACCTCTGGGATCTTCAGGTCTCCTTTTTATCTTTCTCCCCAAATACATATGCATACAGTTTCACAATAGGTTCATACATATTCATTTTACACACTTTGCGTGACATTTATTGCTAGTTCTTTTGTTATCAGAAAAAATTCTTAGGCCAAGTTGACCCGTCTCCCCCTCCCTTATCTCTGCCCTTCACTGGTGCAATTTTCTGAGTTCAGACTAAACAGCTAAGATTCCAAGGCTTAACTAAAAGATGTACATTTAACCTAAATCAAAAGGATTTCTACCCTGGAACCTGGAAAATTTCTACTCTGTCTCATTCCCCCCTTTCCTAGAAAATAAGTAAATTCTTTTACTTAATGCAGACCCCTACGACAATAGGTGTCTCCCAATGCTTTGCCATGTACATTTGATAGGGATGTTAACATAGCTACTCGCTGCAGTATTCTCCAGTTCCAAATTAGTAAAATAATGGATAATCTTAAACTTGACACAACTTATTCACTGGGGCCAAGTATAAAAAATTACACCCGATAATCTTAACAAAATTACAAATACAAAAGTTAGGATGATTTCTGCCAGACAAAATAACATCATTGTTATCAATCTCTACAGTAGCACAAACAGTTCTCAGGCACACACAACCTTTACCAATATATACGAGCACAGTTTTCTGATCAGTGACTGGATGAATTTCAAAGTGGCAAATACTTTGTTCAGTGTCTAGACACACATCTTGGGCATTATTAGTATTGCTTTTGCAGATGAATCCTAGCTGTTCTCCAGTAATGCAGGACTCTAAGTTTACTGTTTGCCATTTTTCATTCACTTTTCGTGCCCACACTCTATGTTCTGAAGGGTAAAGTACTGTTTTTTCATGATTTATTCCTAATGCAATGATGGGGTGAATAATGTAGATAGTAGCATTACGTATGGTAGGCACAAAGGCAGTAGCTACGTTAGAAGTAGGATCATAGGTGAAATTTACCATAGTCCACCAGGATTGAAACTTCTTTTCAAAATCAATCGCATTATCTCAGACAACTTTCCGAATTTCAGCTGGAAAATTACCTTCACTCCCTTCCCGTATGATCAGGGCTGCTGTTGCCTGCATCTATAACTGTGCTTGTATACAACTGAAAGCTAAAGACACATTATCTTGAACTGCACTAAGTGCTTCTACTATTAACCTGTGGTCTTGGTCTCTTGCCTTTTCCCACTTTGGCAGTACTTTTGAAATCTGCCACTGGCTAGTTCCTAATGCCAATAGGGATGACTGTAAAGGCTGTTTCAATTTTGTTAGGCCACTTGCTGCAGCAGACAGCTTATTCATCAGTATTTCTGAATCAATTCCATTTAGGACTCCTAATCCTGTCCCTAGTATCCCAGTTAGATCCTTTCTTACTCTGCTCTTGAGGCTTACCTGTCTTTGTAACCATGTTGCCCAGCCCTCAAAGGATGTTCTTAGGAAAGAGGAGCAGGCTGGTTGGATTTTTGAGATGTTAATTTGCATTAGCAACTCAACACGTTTGAGAGACCATTCTGGATTGAACAGCAGTTGTTGTTCACCCACATTTCTCACTACGTAGGGGCTTATTTCATTCACTTCAGGTTTAAGTTTGGGTTGAGTCTCAGCTATTCGAGTACTAGTATGGGTTGTATAAGGTCCTGCTGTTGTGAAAAGTGCAGTGTCTATTTTAAACCTAAATGAGAATCCAGTAGCATCCCGAGCCCAAAGGCAAGTCACTTCTACAGGCTGTATCAGGGTGAAATTACACCAACAGTCTGATTCACTTAGGCTATCACAAACTTCCTGGTGCCTGTATATGGGAGAGGTTGAGACACTAATTGCATCTGGTCTCTCATGAGTTGTCCCATTGATCATTCGGCATGCTATCTTGATTTCTTCTCCTCTGATTCCTTGAAGTGTCCACAGTTCTCGTTCCTGCCACTCCTGCTCCTCATATACCTGATCCCCATTAATTACTACAGTGGATAGGTTTAAGTCTTTTATCTCAGAAAATTCTCCCATGGATCCAGTATACTGATTAAAAGCCTGAGACCAAGGCCATTCAGCATAACTTCGAGTAAAGGTACTCTCTAATTCTAAGACTTCAGTTATAAATATATACAAAATAATTCTGCAAGTGAAAGTATGAACCACTCCCGACTGCAATATACTCATTTTTGCCCGTGTACGCTTTAGTCTCAGTTCATTGTCTCTTGATGTCACTCTCCAAGGGGGCTTCTGGGGCCTTCTTCACTCAAGAGTGATGGATCCAGGCATTCTGCTCCTTGATCTTGATTGTAGTGAAGGTGGTGAGAAGCACCTGGAACGGTCCCTCCCACTGTGGTTCCAAAGTTTTCTCTGTAAGAGACTTAACATATACATAATCTCTAGGCTGTATTTTATGTACTGGCCCGTCTAGCTCCCTGCTCCGAGCTCCAGCCACGTGTTTGCACTACTTTGGAAATGAAATGTGATTCTCTATCTGAGGATATTGTGGCTGGAACTCAGAAGCGTGGTATTATTTCTTGTAATAACACTCTGGTCACCTCTCGAGCTTTGACAGTTCTGGTGGGGAATGCTTCTGGCCACCCTGAAAATGTATCTGTTAATACCAATAAACACCAATACCCCCCTTTCCCTGGGAGTTCTGAAAAGTCAATTTGCCACTGCTGTCCAGGCCCATGGCCTCTCCCAATCTGACCGAGTTTCGGCTTGGGAGCATTTTTGGGGTTAGTCTGGAGGCAAAGATCACACTGTCGGGTCACCTGAGTAATAGTGGCATATAAATTCCTAGCAACTATTCTTTCAATCAAGTAGGTGTATAGGGCATCTATTCCCCAGTGTGCTTTCTGGTGCTCTTCCCTTACTAGTGACCACAATAAATGGGAAGGGATTACCAGCTTCTTTTCAATGGTAGCCCACCCTTCTTGGTTATATGTCCCTTTTTGATCTTCAATTAATTTTCTATCTCTTATTATATTCTGGCTTACCTTCAAGGGAAATTTGTCCATCTGGAATTAGGGCTCCTTCAATAGTTACCTCACCTTTTGCTGCTTCCTTTGCCTCTCTATCCGCCAGCTCATTTCCTTCTTCCAATTCTGAGCTCACTCTTTGGTGTGCCTTGATATGCATAATTGCTACCTTTTCAGGCAGCTGAACTGCTTCCAACAGCTGGATTATCTCTTGTGCATCTTTGATGTTCTTTCCCTGTGAGGTCAGAAGTCCCCTCTCTTTCCAGATGGCTCCATGTGCATGCACTACTCCGAATGCATACCTCGAGTCTGTGTAGATGTTTATCTTCTTTCCTTTTGCCATTTCTAAGGCACGGGTCAGGGCAATTATCTCGGCCTTCTGTGCAGAGGTGCCTGTTGGTAAGGGTCCGGATTCTATTACCTCTCTGCAGGTGGTCACTGCATACCCAGCATGTCGCTTTCCATTGGCAACGTAGCTACTCCCGTCAGTGAACCAGGTCTCTGCATCGTCCAAAGGAGTGTCCTTTAAGTCTGGGCGGCTGGAGTAGGTAGCTTCAATGGTCTCCAGGCAATCGTGGTGCACTGCTTCCCCTTGATTTCCACTGAGAAAGGAAGCTGGGTTGACAATATTAGTCACCACTATTTCTACATCATCTTGCTCTACCATGATGGCCTGGTATTTCAGGAACCTCTGTGGTGAAAGCCAATGGCCACCCTTTACTTCCAGTACTGTGGACACTGTATGGGACACTAGCACAGTCATTCTTTGTCCCAGGGTAAACTTGCGTGCCTCCTGAATATTCAGCACGACTGCTGCTACAGCTCTGAGGCAACCTGGCCATCCTTTGGCTGTTGCATCTAGTTGCTTGGAGAAGTAAGCAACTGCCCTCCGGTATGGACCCAAGTCCTGGGCCAGTATTCCCAAGGCAATTCCCTGTTTTTCATGGGAAAATAGAAAGAATGGTTTACTTACATCTGGAAGTCCCAGGGCTGGAGCTGACATGAGGGCACCTCTTTAGCTGGTGAAAGGCCCGTGTGGCTTCTTTCGTCCACTGGAGATCTCTGTTTCCATTGGCAATAAGAGCATAGAGGGGTTTGACGAGCAGTCCATAATTATAAACCCACAGCCGGCACCACCCTGCCATGCCCAAGAAGGTTCGGAGTTCTTTTATTGTCTGGGGTTTTGGGGTTTGGCATATGGCTTCCTTGTGAGCCTGCCCTAGAGTCCGTTGCCCAGCACTCACCTCATACCCCAGGCAGATTACTTTCGGTTTCACTACCTGTGACTTTTTCTTTGATACTCTGTATCCCTGGAGTCCTAGGAAATTCAAAAGGCTTACCATCCAGGCCACACGTGCTTCCTTCGTCTGAGTGGCTACTAGAGGGTCATCCACGTACTGCAACAGCCTTCCTTCTTCTTGTGGAGCTTCTCAGGACTCCAGATCTTTTGCAAGTTGCTCCCAAACAAAGTGGGGGAATTTTGAAGTCTTGAGGCACATGGACTATGTGAGCTGGGTTTTGCACTGCTTTCAGGGCTTTCTCATTTGAATGCAAAAATTTTCTGGCTGGCTTTGTGGATAGGGAGGCAAAAGAAGGCATCTTTCAGGTCTAAAACAGTAAACCAGGTTAGCTCAGGTGTTAAACAAGTTAGTAAAGTATATGGATTTGCTACTACAGGGTATAAATTCCTTGTTATCTTATTGACAGCCCTCAATCCAGTACCATTGATTATTGGGCTGATTTCTTCCCTATCTTCTTTTCAGGGGGTACTGCTTAATTCTCACTGGTTGTGTTCCTTTCTTAAGCCTTTTTACTATGAAGGGGTGCATTCTTCACCCTCCCTGGTACAGCAGAAGCCTATACTTCTGAAAATACTTGTTCTAATATCTCTTTACTAATTTCTTTCTTAATTTCAATGGCTGTCAATGTTAAGCCTAACATCTTTATATCATTTGCCTCCAGAGTAACCCCCCCCATTTGAGAATGTTTAGAGAATTGGGCATATACAAAAGCTTCTAAGTACACATGTTACTTCAAAGATTTGCAAAAGTATGCCTTCTCAGACTGGTCAGTTGTTCCCCACACTATAACACAATGGTTCTCCACAGGTACTAAAGCTTTATTTAAAACTGAATATACAGCTCCTGTAACAACTAAAATTTCACCCTTTTCCTTTTTCTGGTCTCACTGCCTCTCGAAGAGGGGTTTGTTACCTCCTAGTTCTGGATGAACTGCCAGGAGGGGGATGGGTGCCAATGGGTATACCTTTGGAGCCTGAGTCCTCTTCCCTTTTGGGGAATTCCTCCTTATCCTCTTTTACTTTAGGAGGAGTCTTTAATAAATTATAAGTACTTATTTTGCGAGCTGTAATCGCTTTGCATTTCAGTATGATAAACTTTCTCTGACTTCATACATTGCTATCTTATGCTGCATGCTGAACAACATGTTTCATTTGCTTTCTCTTTGCTTTGTTTTCTTTTTCAAGGGCTAACACCAGTAGGTCAGAGGGAGCTCTGAACCGACAGTTACTCTGCCATTCTGGGTGAAGTCTTAAAATAAAACTACATCAACATATGGGACTTTATTTCATTTCCTTTCTTATTTTAAAATAGCATTAACTATAATAAGGTATTATAAATCCTTTTTTCCTGAGCCGCCCCTACTGGCAGCTTTCTCCCAGTGAGCCCCTCCCAAAGAGGCTAGTTCAGGAACTTTGCTCTGGTTAGTTCTCATTTTCTCTTTATACTATCTAGTTTCTACCCAAGCCTCACAGTGTCCTCTTTTCTCAGTTTTTCCACACACACAGACCTTCAGGTGGCAGGCATTAGATGTGATCCTCCACACTTAAGGCACAGAAATCTGCATTGCACACAAGGTGCCAGCTTCTCAATGCACCAAAAGCTCTCAGGAATTGCTTGCAGACTATTCCGTTTATCGCGTCGGCGTTTATCACTTAACCTCTACGGCGGGCTGTTTTCAGTTCAAACTTACTATATTACTCACTGAAGTCTCATAAACTCATTCATCTCTTCTATCTAAACTTTGTTTTACAAAATTTCAGGTTTTTTTAGTTCTCTTCTCTCACAATCTAATTCAAGCATTTTTACTGACACTCACTTTACTGCCTTGCAATAGGCTGTGCCTATTACAGCAAAAATTTTGATATGCCCACAAACACAGACACACACCACTCCCCCCCTTATCTCAAATTCACAAGTCTGGGCTGGAATTGCTGTGGGGGGGGGAATTCTTGGAATTCCTTTAGTTCTTTTTACCACAGTTAAACATAAATCACCATATCCTAGTTCCTCTGTGTAAAATGCTACATTTGTTGCAAACAAAATCCTAAAATCTCCACAAACACCACTATACAATTCGAGCATCAAATTACCACAATGTGGGGGGAAGAACCACACAGACTCACCAGGAAAGGGCATATATCTCAAAGTGCCCACTTTTCTCAACACAACACAGCATACAATACAGTTCAGCATTTACCCACAGGAGTTTCCTCTGGTCTTCACACACTCTGGACACAATCAAAATAACAGCACACAGCAAAATTCTAAAGTCTAACTACCAGGGCAGAGGAACTCCCTGAGCTCATACTCACAGTTAAAATGTGCCCGATCTACACAAATCACTACCTTTAAACACAATACACATCTTGACCAACATTTCTCCACTTGTTCCACTTCACCGCAGGGCACTCCCTGCCCCATAGCCTGCCCTGGCTGGTACCTCAGGCCTCACTCGGCCCCTTCAGTCGCGGGTAGAAACTCCCCTGCACTGTAGATATACTCCTTTCGTACACCATGCACTCACACAATTACAAACACACACAATGCATGAACTAAACAGCAATACAGTGTCCGGACACCACACACACGCACGAGTTCACTCGAACCCACCCCCAGGGTTACTAGCGGCCGCTCTATCGGACAGTGAACTCTCGCCTCTCAGTCGGCCGCTCTATCGGACAGTGAACTCTCGCCTCTCAGTCGCTCTATTGACTGGTCTGCCTGCAGGCACAGGCTGAGCACTCAGATGTCTCTGAGTGACTTATTCAGCCTTCCTATCTCCTGGGGGCCCTCTTAATACATACCGAATCCTCCGCACGCCAGCAGGTCCTTGTCTGTCTCCGCAGAAGGCAAAGTGGACAGCGGAGCTCCTCCGGGAAGGTCCCGGGGCACGCCTAGGAGGTCCCTCTATCCCTCCTGCCCTGCGGGGACAGACACAGAATCTCCTGGCTGGCTCGCCAAAATGTTTTGCGGAGAAAATAAAAAACTCCACAACTTTGTAAAAGTTGTAAAGCCGGTATGTTTATTGCAGCGCTGGACGCATGCGGAGATTACTCCCCTTAAAAGGCATGTGTACCTCTGGGATCTTCAGGTCTCCTTTTTATCCTTCTCCCCAAATACATATGCATACAGTTTCACAATAGGTTCATACATATTCATTTTACACACTTTGCGTGACATTTAGCGCTAGTTCTTTTGTTATCAGAAAAAATTCTTAGGCCAAGTTGACCCGTCTCTCCCCCCCTTATCTCTGCCCTTCACTGGTGCAATTTTCTGAGTTCAGACTAAACAGCTAAGATTCCAAGGCTTAACTAAAAGATGTACATTTAACCTAAATCAAAAGGATTTCTACCCTGGAACCTGGAAAATTTCTACTCTGTCTCAGTGTCTTATTCTATTTCTTTGTGCTTTTAGTAAATCATTATTTCAAAACATAATCTCTCTTTTTGTCCCCCCCTTACTGGAAGGGGTGGGGCTAGGGGAATTTAATTCCCTGCTGGTGTTATAATCAGTATGCCATGGTACTTGTACCAAGCATAACAGTAGAGGAAGACGCAGCCACCATTACTTGCCCTTTTATGCAGAGGCACTGAAAATTTTGCAGCAAAGGATGCCAGTTACATGGAAGGATGCATGGTAAAGTAAACCCCATCATTCACTCAAAGCCCTATCATCCTTGCAAAAAAACCAAAACAGAATGACAACTCAGCCCTCAAAATAAGCAAAATATACAGATGAATTTAGCCTTGGTTCTTTATATGGACAGCAACTGCACTCAACAAAAGCTCTCAAAGGCCTATGCTAAGTCTTAAAAGATGCAGCTGTTTTGACAAGAAACAAGTTGAAACTTTTCCTCTGCTGAAAGAGAAGTATCTTGCCACCTAGTGGAAGCATGCATATTCTATAACTCACTTCTGTTATTTTCACTTGGAAATATGCCACCCATTTGAACGAAATCTCTTGAAAATACTCCCTGACAAAGATTAAACCCCTTAACCCTAAAGGCATTCAAAATCCAATTCAACTGAAAGAAACCCTGAGATGTGGTGAGGAAAAAGTCAAATGTCTTCATCTTACAGTCTATCTGCCTCACAAAATGGATCATAACTGGAAAAGCAAATTTTAAAAGACAAGTGATTTTTCATTCCACCAAAAACTTCCTTGCCTTGAAAGCAATTACCGAGTTTCGGTATTAATTTCCTACAAATCAGGTGGCTCTTGTAAGGTACCATGAGCTGGCCACTGAGGTATTAAGTCTAATACTTACTGACAAAAATCAATTTAGACCTGAATGCCATGAACTGAAAGGTCAGTCAGCAATTTTTAGGGTGAGTGTTTTTTGAACACTTAAGACTGGCCTGATTAAGACTGACTTAATGTCCTCTAACAAATAATCTCAAGAGCTCCCATCAAAATAATAAATATCCACTCTTGGAGGCTAAGGCAGGAAATGAGGAAGGAAACTGATGATTTTGTGAATCTGTTCAAGATTTTCAGAAGCTGAAGTACTACCTGGCTGACAGGAATTGCAAACCACTGAGCTTTTTCACTATATCTATGGCCTTTTCCATTGCTTCATGACAAAAAGGATACTGGATAAAAGGAAATTCAGGTGAATCACTTTAAAAGCATGAATGTTATTCACTCCTACCTCCATTTTGTAAAAAATGTAAAGCATGAAATAATGCACCCTTCCAGAACTGGATAATAGTCTTTTGCTTTTATACCAATTATGCAAATAAGAGATAACGTGAATTATTTTTATCAGTACAGGAACCTTCACTGGGGGCAACAGAGGCATTTGGCAAAGGTGATGAGAACAGAGAAGTTATGATGATCGAGTGGCCTACTTTAAGGTGCTCTCAACTAGTTAAAAGTTTACACAATTTAAAGTAATTGCAAAGTGTACGTTTAACTTTTATTTTATCTGTTGTCCCCTGAAAAATCAGTGAATACGCTTCCAAAATCTAGCTAACTTGCTAACATATTAGGTTTGCTTAGATCTTCATCAGTCTTCCTAGCTCTTAAGTAGGGATTCCCTCTGTTTCTGATGGAACAAAAAAAAGGGGAAATCCATTTTAAAAGAAGAGACTCATAAGAAAAATCTGTTTTATCATTAAAAATACCATAAAAGCTATAAGCACCAATTAGAAACAGCTTGATACTTCATTAATTAACAGAAATCCTATTTCTAGACTGCTGGACCTTCCAGTCTTTTTAACAGTGTTATTAAAAAGTGGGAAAGGCACAGATATACAACAAAAAGCCATTTAATATGCTTAAAAGAGTTAAAAAGCTGTACTTTACACACTCTCTGAAAGCTTCTCATAGAAAAAGATCTGCATGGTTACCTTAAAGTTTTTGTTGTGGATTTTTTTACTGTCAGACAGAAGTTTTTCTCCTAAAGTTCCTCAGACAACTGATTAAGCCTTTAACATTTGCACGCATAAAATCTAAACTAGAAAAAATTTGGTGCAATTTGCAGACGCTTTGAACATAAGCCTACAAGCTTGCAACATAAGCATATCATTCATCTTCCTTACTTAACACTTTAATGAGTACTTCCCCATCCCAAATAATTGTAATAACAGGAAAGAACTTGGCACAATAATAGCAAAAAGGATATCCTGTGATGCTTCTGGTTTAATGCTGTATCCTTCATCATCTACATCAGGAATGTTCTAAAAAAAACCATCAAAAATGATGGTATTGAGAAATAAAATATATGCTGTTTTTACATCAATCTGAATTTTATATCATTGACAAATAAAAATTTGATTATAACACCTCCTAAAAATTTCTGTAATGCATTAATAATTATTAAAATTGTCTCAAGTTATGCTCTATAGTTCACAAGAAGTGTGACATATATCTCAGGAACACAATGCAACAAAACAATCTCCAAATTTCCTATGAAAACTGTCACGTTTTAATGCATCTGCTTTTACTGGTATTCTATCAAAAAGGCCGTAAATCAACAGACGCATTTTAACTTTACAAATGAGTGTTAAGTGAGCCTACAATGCTCTTAGCCCCAAATATTTTCCCAATTTCTACTTCTAATTCTTTCAGCTAAGTCACTAAGACTGACGGTGCAGGAGGATAACCTATTCTAAATACTAGTCAGTACTTTAATAAGTGAATAAAAACATTCCAGGTTATACTGATTGCAACTTCCTGTCTCCCCCTTGAAAAGAAAAGACAGCAAGCCTGTAGTGTTGCTTTAGCAAAGAATATCCACATTCATTAAAAGGCATGGATGAACCTTTAAATACAAAAGCTCAAAATCAGGTTCCAAAGTTTTTGTTTGCACATCTCCAGCACTGTCCTGGATATTTAAAGCTAATAAGCACCTGAGAACTTGAAACTAGTTCAGTTTTTCAGTTCTTGCAGGCAATTAAATATAAACTGAAGAAAATGATATTTAAAATAATTTTGAACTCTTAGCTAAACACTTAGTTTGATAAAAATGCTTTGGGACAGAAAGAAACAAGTCTCTAATATGGTCATCTAAATTTCAAAAATGTGCAAAACCCCACACTTCTGTATATTATATATAAGCGGATATACTTGGATTCACAGATACTTTTCCCATTCAGAACAGAAAAATAAAATCCCACTCATAATTTCATGACTTTGCATGTATAGTTAGTCTATATGAACTGCTGAGATGCTACAGCAAGTTTATTATGAAAAAAACCTCAGATGTCTTCAAATTTCTCTAGTTATAAATTTCTTATAAAAATGGCAAAGGGTAGAAGAAATATTTAATGTACCTCTGTAATGATGGCAACAACAAATTGTGTCACATACAAGTAAAATGGTACTTTAAAATCTTATTTAACAAGTTAAGTAGTAATTTCAAAATATTATTTTCAATATTTTGAACAGTTGAACATTTCTGCTTCCTGAAACATTAAAATTTTATTTGCAAATCTAAATTTTGTAACAGCAGTAGAAAACACAGCCCTTCAGGTGAGATACATAATCACAAATCTCATATTAATGAAGGCATATACATTTACTTGACTAATTCCTACTCCCTTCTTCACACTCCTACAAAGACAGAACCATATGTTATATGGTGGATCACAGTGCATCTTTTAAGTACCAGGCACACAAAACAGACAAGACCTGATTTGCCTATGTTTTGGATTTGCATGGCCTGGTTTTTAGAGTTGGGGGGGCTACAGGGGTGGCATCTGTGAGAAGCTGGGATTCCTCTGTATCCCATGGTGATGACCATGGTGAAGCAGTCTGTCCCCCTGCAGCCAATGGAGGTCCATAGGGGATGCAGAGATCCACCTGCAGCCCATGGAAGAGCCCCACGCCAGAGCAGGTAGATGCCTGAGAGGAGGCTGTGACCCTGTGGGAGGCCTGTGGAGAGAGGAGTCCTTGCTGGAGAAGCCTGTCCTTGAAGGACTGCACCCCATGGAAGTGACCCATGCTGCAGCAGTTTGAAGAGGACTGTTGCCCATGGGATGGACTCACATCGCAGCAGTTCACAAAGAGCTGTTGCTAGTAAGATGGACTCATGATGGAGAAGTTCACAGCGAACTGTCTCCCATGGGAGGGATCCCATGGTGCAGCAGGGGAAGGAATTCACAGAATTCACAGAATGACTAGGTTGGAGGAGACCTTAAAGATCATTGAGTCCAACCCATGCCCTAACACCTCAACTAAACCATGGCATCAAATGCCATATCCAGTCTTTTTTTAACACATCCGGGGATGGTGACTCTACCACCTCCCCAGGCAGACCATTCCAGAACTTTATGACTCTTTCAGTGAAAAACTTTTTCCTAATATCCAACCTATATTTCCCTTGACACAGCTTGAGACTGTGACCTCTGGTTCTGCCAGTTGCTGCCTGGTGAAAGAGACCAACCCCCATCTGACTACAGCCACCTTTCAGGAAGTTGTAGAGAGTGATAAAGTCACCTCTGAGTCTCCTTTTCTCCAGGCTAAACAACCCCAGCTCCCTCAGTCATTCCTCATAGGGCTTGTGTTCCAAGCCCCTCACCAGCCTCATTGCCCTCCTCTGGATGTGCTTAAGCGTCTCAACATCCTTCCTAAACTGAGTGGCCCAGAACTGGACTCAGTACTCAAGGTGCAGCCTCACCAGTGCTTAGTATAGGGAAAGGATGACCTCCCTGGTCCTGCTGGCCACACTATTCCTGATACAGGCCAGGATGCCATTGGCCTTCTTGGCCACTAGGGCACACTGCTGGCTCATGTTCAGCTGGCTGTCAACCAGTACGCCCAGGTCCTTTTCCACCTGGGCACTGTCCAGACACACCGTCCCCTGCCTATAATGTTGCAGGGGGTTATTGTGGCCAAAATTCAGGACTTGGCACTTGGATTAATTAAACTTCATCCTGTTAGACTCTGCTCATCCATTCAACCATTCCAGGTCTCTCTGCAGAGCCCTCCTACCCATCAACAGATCAACGCATGATCCTAGCTTAGTGTCGTCTGCAAACTTACTAATGAAAGACTCAATCCCCTCATCCATGTTATCAATAAAAATATTGAACAGAACTGGCCCCAGCACAGACCCCTGAGGGACACCACTGGTGACTGGCTGCCAGCTGGACTCCTGTCCCTGAGCAGTGAGAGAAGCCACAAGTGATGAACTGACCATAACCCACATTCCTAGTCTCCCTGCACCATTGATGGGAGGAAGTAGAGCTGGGAAGGAGGGAGGGGTGGGGGGAAGGTGTTTTTAAGGCTTTGTTTTACTTTTCATTATTCTGCTGTGATTTTGTTAGTAATCTGGCTATGGAGGGGAGTGATAGAGCAGCTTTGATGGGTGCCTGGCATCTGGCCAGCATCAACTCACTACAGCCTACAGCGCTGAATGGAGAAAAAAACCCCACAATCTTCTTGTATATACATGTCATTTTGAACTTCATGATGAGATGATCTTTGCAAATTTTGTGTTTCTGGAAGAAGTAGTTATTAATATGATTTGGGATTAAGGTCTAGCCCCCTACCCAAACATGTTATTTGTAGTATTTCTAGCAAAAATAAGCTCAATATGGATTTGACTTGAACTGTCTAGAAGTCACTGGAAAGGTGGACTTCTTCCAAAGAAGGTTTCACATTCTCAGACATTATATCAAGCAATTAAACATATAACAATAACTCCTGTAGTTTTCCCTATGTTTGCAGATGCAATACAACACATTATTGATTAAGTTATTATATAGTTCTAAATATACATAAAATCTGTAGGGTTTATAACTCTGTCTTTGAATTAGCATGGTCTAAAAAATTTCTGGGGTGAATAACTTTTTAAAGAAATAAGACATAAGGACATAAAAAAGTAAAACCGCCTATACAAAAAGCATGAGGACTGAGCATTCTATTCCTAAAACTTATTTATAGAGTTTCAGTCAATACTTTGACTCGGTTTCCTTGCTCTGTTCCTTTTGGCATCCAAAAAGCAATGGAAGGAACCACACCATAGCCATGCTATATTAAGACTGAAAAATGAAACAGAATGGAAATCTTAAATTAAAAGACAAGAAAAATGAAAAACATTTGAAATGGGACCTCCTAGAAGAGGATTTTCTAGAGGATCTAGAAAGTATTTTTTCAACCATATATAATTACATCTAGACAAAACAATTAAATTATCATATAGTGTGCCTCATGCAGTCAGAAAGAATGTTAGACACATTTACAGTTGAGTTTGTTAATGGTTTTTTTAAATGTAGAGACCAAAATAAGCAAGGAAGAAATAAACATTGCACATCAAATCCAGGTATGTTTCACTCCAATGACTCAACCTGAACAGTCAAAAGACATTATTTCTGTAAAGAAACTGATAATGTTAGGGATTATTTGAAATTTACTCTATTTTAAACATACCTAATTAATGTGTTCTAAGTCAAGATGACTTTGTATAGGATAAAATAACTGTCTCAAATGATGCTTATAAGGCTATTCATGCACATTGAGTTCTATTGTGTGACAAAACTTAGTTTTCCTTATTTAGAAGAATGGAAACCAAGTTTCTCAAAATAAGTTTTAATATTAGGTAGTAAAACTCCCAGATATTAAATGCAAAGAAAAATACCCACAAAGCAGGTGAGCTTGCAAACCTAAATTATTTAATATAATTTGCATCTAATTAAAAAAACTGAAAACCAAATCAGTCCGTAAAAGGACACATAAATAATTCTGTAAATTATTCCCTACTCTAGCTATTAAAAAGAAAATGCTAAATTAAGGAAATAAAAAAGCATTAACACATTAATTTCATTTGCAACTATTATTTGAATTCAATAAATAAATTCTAAGACTCATCATAGATCAAACTGAGGCCAATGAAAAACAGACCATGAATAAAGTGCACTGAGATACTGCATTTCAAGCCATATTTAAAAACATATATTCCTACACACTATTGCCAGCAATCACACAGAACTCCATTATTAGAAGGGTTCTCCAAAGAGACACTTGTAAGCAGAGGAACATGATGATGCAAAGCTGGGTTCTCTGAACCTTTTTCTTACTTAAAATCAATTTGTCAAGCAATTTAAGCTATTAATTTGCAAAACAAAGAAGCAAATAATTGCAGAAAAAACACCTTGTTTAAAACTTGATCGTTAAGAAATATAAATGTATTACTGATGCATATTTGTATATACTGCTAAGACTATGTTCTGAACAAAATAAATACTTCAAGTACTCTATCAAAATATTAAATCCTCTGTCCTGTATATAAGTCAAGTTAAAACAGATTGTAGTGCTTAACAATGTTACCATATGCATTTGTGTGGGAAATAAGTTTACTTACAACTGAGTCTGTATCTGGACACACCCTATAGAAAAACCAAACAAAAAACAATTATAAAATGCACAAATTATTTCAGTCATACAGCTCTTGTAACTTTAATCATTTCAGGTCGTTTGAACTATTGCATTTGACCCATTTACCTTTCAAACTCAGGTAAAATTTTTGTTAACATAGAATCACAGAATCGTTGAATGGTTTGGGTTGGAAGGCACCTAAAGATCATCTGGTTCCAACCCCCCTCCCATGGGCAGGGACAAGTTTCACTAGACCAGGTTGCTAAGAGCTCCATCCAACCCAGCCTTGAACGTTTCCAGGGATGGGGCAGCCACAACTTCTCTGGGCAACTTGTGCCAGTGTCTCACCACCCTCACAGTAAAGAATTTCTTCCTAATATCCAATGAAAACTTATCCTTTTACAATTTAAAGCCATTCCTCCTTGTCCTGTCACTATCTGCACTTGCTAAAAGTCCCTCTCCCTCCTTTTTATAAGCTCCCATAAAGTGCTGAAAGGCTGCAATTAGGTCACCCTGAAGCCTTCTCTTCTCCAGGCTAAACAATCCTACCACTCTCAGCCTTTCCTCATAGGAGAGGTGATCCATCCCTCTAATCATCTTGGTGACCTCCTCTGGGCTTGTTTCAACAGGTCCATGTCCTTCCTGTGCTGGAAACCCCAGAGCTGGATGCAGTACTCCAGGTAGGGTCTCACCAGAGCAGAGTAGAAGGGCAGAATCCCCTCCCTTGACCTGCTGGCCATGCTGTTTTGGATGTAGCCCAGGATATGATTGCCTTTCTGGGCTGCAAGTGCACGTTTTGGGCTCATGTCCAGCTTCTCATCCACCAACACCCCCAAGTCTTTCTTGGCAAGGCTGCTCTCGATCTGTTCATCCCCCAGCCTGTATTGATACTGGAAGTTTTTGACCCAGATGCAGCACCTTGCATTTGGCTGGTTAAATCTCATGAGGTTCCCACATTTGTGGAGACCCCTGGGGGTCATCCCCTGCATTGGGGGGACACAAGAAGCTTCCCTCAAAAAGCTATTAAGACTCCATTGGATCCTCTGTCTGTTCCGATGTCCCTGAGCCACTCCCTCCCTATTCCCTGATTGGCCCTTATCGTTGTACTGCCGGGGCTTGACCTGGGGGGGGGGATTGCATCATCACTTGTCCTCCTAATTGGTGCTTTTTATCAATTATGTTAATTTCCTGAAACCTATAAAAATGTACTCACCCCTGGGGGGTGGGCTTTTGTGGACATCTTTCCATAACTGCCCCTGAAGGCTTTCAAATAAAGATCCCCTTTTATATTACCTCCTTACTAAAATTATCTCGAGTTTCATTTCCAGGTTGGGAAAAAGGCAACACAGGTGCCAAAGCAGAGATTCCCCTGCAGGCTGTGGTGAAGACCCTGCATGGTCCATGGTGAGGCAGAGATCCACCTGTAGCCCCTGGAGGAACCCCATGCCAGTGCAGGTGGATGCCTGAAGGAGTCTGTGACCCTGTGGCAAGCCCGCACTGGAGCAGACTCCTGGCAGGACCTATGGCCCCATGGAGAGAGGAGCTCATGCTGGGGCAGGATTGCTGGCAGGACTTGTGACCCTGCGAGGCACCCATGCTGGAGCAGGCTGTGCCTGAAGGAGTGCACCCTGTGGAAGGGGCTCATGCTGGAGCAGTTTCTGAAGAACTGTAACCCATGGGAAGTACTCACAGTGGAGAATTTATTGGAGAGCTGTCTCCTATGCTAGAGCAAGGGATGAGTATGAAAAGTCCTCCCCTTGAGTAGGAAGTAGTGGCAAAAATAACATGTGATGAACTACCATTAACCGCCTGTCGTGGTTTGACACTGGCCAAACACCAGGCACTCACAAAAGCCACTCACTTACCCTCCCCTGCCACAGCTGGGCGGAGGACAGAAAAAAAACATTCATGAGTTGAGATAAGGACTGGGAGAAAACACTCCAAGGGCAAAACAAGCTTGCTCAACTTAAAAGTACAAAGTAAATTTATTACTAACAGAATCAGAGAAGGATAATGAGAAGTAAAATAAGCCCTTAATACACCATTTCCCCACAGCCTGTCCCTCCTTCCCACTGACAGCACAGGGAGACAGGGCATGGGAGTTTTGGTCAGTTCGTCAACTGAGGTTTTCCTCTGCTGCTCCAGGAGAGGAGTCCTTCCCTTGTGAAGCTGTGAGGTCCCTCCCATGGGAAACAGTTCTCTGTGAACTTCTCCAGTGTGGGTCCATTATCACGAGCAACAGTTTTCCCAAAACTGCTGCAATGTGAATTCCCCCCATGGGCAAACAGTCCTCCCAAAACTGCTGCAGCATGGGTCACTCTTCCACAGGGTGCAGTCCTCCAAGGACAGGCTGCTCCAGCCTAGAAGCAAGGGCCCTGTCTCTCCACCAGATCTTCCACTGGACCACAGCCTCCTCCAGGTATCCACCTGCTCTGATGTGAGCACCTCCCCCACAGGCTGTTGGTGGATCTCTGCATCCCCTGTGGACCTGTGGGCTGCAGGGGGCCAGCCTGCTTCACCATGGTCATCACCACAGCCTGCAAAGGAATCTCGGCTCTGGCACCTGGAGCACCTCTTCACCCTCCTTCTTCACTGAGCTTGGTGTTGCCATGTTGTTTTCCTCACATGTTCTCACCTCCTTCTTTTCTCTGACTAGAAGAAAAACTGCATGTACCCCACTTTATTTTGATTTTCTTCTTAAATATGTTATCACAGAGGTATAACCAACCTCTCTAATTGGCCCAGGTTTGGCCAGCAGCATGTCCATTTTCAGAAGCATCAGGGATTGGCTCCGCTGGACACGGTGGAGGCTTCTAGCAGCTTCTCTGTGGCCTCCCCACTACCAAAAATCAGGCCATGTCAAACCAATACACCCTCATTTGCCAAGGCAAATAGCTCTGGTGCAGGCATATCCCACAGTGGAGCAGGGGTTCACAGCAAGCAGGACAAGTTTCTAGAGCCAGGGGAACTGCAGGAGGGCACCAAGACACACATGGAGCTGACAGGTTGCCCTAGAACAGCTGAATCAGTGTGGGCAGAGCCAGTAGTGACTGTTCAGTGGCAGTCACAGCAGTGACAACCAGCAGCTGTTCCCACTCTCTCATAAAGGGCTTATAGGGAGCAGAAGCAACCAGCTCTGTCAACAGGGCATGGGACTGCAGTTTGTGTGGCAGTTTATTGTATTTGCAGGGAATGCCCCAACAAAGGCAGGAATGATATATCTGACTCCATGCTCTCAGAAGGCTAATTTACTACTTTATAATACTATATTATATTATACTATACTAAAGAATACAGAAAGGATACTTACTGAATGCTAAAAAGATAATAATGAAAACTCGTGACTCTTTCCAGAGTCTCGACACAGCTTGTCCCTAATTGGCCAATGAGTCAAAACAACTCACACCAGAATTGTCCTGGTTTGAAAGGAAGTGGGTTTTTTTTGGAGACAGTGGTTAGCCCAGTGGGGGCTCAAGTGTGAATATTGGCATCTGTTTGGGCCAATGAGGAGATGGTTCCGCCTCTGAGAACACAGGGTATAAAAAGCAGAACTCCCAGGAAGTAGCCCTCTTGCTTTTCGGTGAGCAAAGGGATCGGGTCAGTTTTCTCTCCCCCTCCGGCTGTAGGCCGGGTGGGGGAGGGGAAAAAGGCCACGAGGCGGCGTGAGGTAGGCCGGAGGCCTTGGACCTTGGAGAGAGAGAGAGACCGGGGGGGAAGTGAAAGGATGGAGGGGTGGAAGTAGTGAGAAGCACCGAGCAAATTCCCCCCCCCCCCCCCCCGCTTCCTAGAGATGAGAGAGAGAAAGGAGAGAAAGAGATAAGACGCGGCTTGCAGCTCCTGGGAAGTCGGCCAAAAGTGAGAAGGGAGTCCGGCACCTATAAAGATGATTTTAACCCTTTTTTTTTTCCTCATGATGGAAACCTTGCAAACATTGATCCTCCTGGAGGAAAGAGATAAGGCTGGAACAAGAAGAAATGGACAAGTGTAATGAGAGGTTTGTGTGAGTAGGGTGTAGCGGAGATAATGAGAATTTACTTGGGAGGAGATAAACAGAGCAGTTTTTTTGGCTGAACTTTTTCTTGTATGCTGTGGACGGACTGGCTTTCTATTGTAACACAGAGACTGCGGTTTTGGGGGGAAAGCAATGGCTCGGATCCAAGAAAGGCAGTGAAGAGTGGTGATGGGCAGAAATCAGAAATGAGGAAGATGATCTCTGTTGTGAAGCCCTAGCCCCGGGGAAATGGGGGGGATTTTACTATCCCAAAATGGAGAGACTGTCGTTTTCTTGGAACTGACCAAAGTATCCTTAAAAAGAGAAACTCCAGAAGCAATCTTCTGGTCCATTTCCATGGTGGGAGCATGGAATATGGAAAGGGGTTAGTCAAGAAATGGTACAAGGAGAAGACTCCTTTCTCTTTAATAGAATGAATTGATTGTTTGAAGAAGGATAATGGACTGAGAATTAAAACCTGGGAGATGGGGACTGAAGGAAAATCTGAGTTTGTATTGTATGCTGTAATGTGTTTTCATGGGGGGGAGGAGAAATGTGTTTGAAAGATTTCCATTCTGTTCTTTGTGTGTGTGTGTGTGTGTGTGTGTGTGTGTGTGTGTGTGTGTTAATAAAGTTTTTTTTCCTTTATTCCTAAGTTGGAGTTTGCTTGCTCTGTTTCTGATCACATCTCACAGTAGACACCAGGGTGGATGTGTTTTCATGGAGGCACTGGCATTGTGCCCAGTTCCAAAACCATGACAAGAATCCAATGAAACAATCACCTGCGGGTAAACAATCTCCAAACACATTCTAGACTAGCACAACACAGGAGAAGCAAATGAGATAAGAATTGTTTTCCTTTTTTCTGAGGCTTCTCACCTTCTCAGGAGAAAAATCCTGAGCAAAGGAATTTTTTCAGAGAATGTTAATGCCACAGCAGTTCATGCAGGCAGAGCTAGCAGGAAGGTCTCCTGTCCAACAGGAGCAGCTAGCAGAGTCAGTAAACAGACCCAGTAATTGGTGAAGAAGGGCACAGAGATCTTTTCATCCCCAATCTTACTAGCATCTGCTCCCTCAGGTATGGTTTTGACATGTCACAGAGCTCATTCCCCTGTAGCAGGAGTCCCTTCACCAGCTGTGTCAGAGGCTTCAGCCCAGACAGACCTGATGGTAAATGTAGCTTTCCAGGTCTCAGGTTGCTGGGAGTGCCTGATGCCTCTTTGTGAGGCTGGGGCTGACAATAATTCCTTCTGCAGAAGCTATGTTGTTGATGAGCTGTGTCACCAGGTGAAGGAACTACAGGAGGAAGTGAACAGGCTGTGAAGCATCCATGAGAATGAGTGAGACATTGATAGGTTATTTTCAGAGACGCTACAGTCTCAGGACTCTCAACCTCCCCTTGCAGTGGACATGCAGGTGGGCTCAGAACCCTGTCAAGCATTAAGTTAAAGGTCTGTTGAATATGAAGGCTGGAAGCTGACCACCGCCTGTACTAGGAAGAAGGCTCCTCCTTCTGGTGCCTTAGGATTTAGCTTTTATGTTTTTCAGATCCTTTACTGCTTTAGGGTATAACTGTCCAACTCCATAGCTTGTCGCCTACTGTTCTCCCATTTTATTCAGACAAAACAATCCCTCTAGTCCTGAAACTCAAGGACACCCTACTGTCTCAGGCCCCAAAAAGTATAAACAAGAGTTGGGGGGAGCAAACTGGGGGTATATGACTTCATTACCTGAAGCTGTAATTGGAGGATTAACCCCCCCATATGTAAATGGACCAAACATATATCTGTATGAAAACCTCATGACCATCGTCCATCTTGGGTGTAGCCTCTTGGATGCTTCTGACTGCCCAAGGTGTATTTATTGAAGGCCTTTAATAGATACCCGCTTTTATTCTCTTAATCGTGTCTAGCCTCTGTTCCAGGTAGCCACTCCAAGGCATCACTTCTCCTGAAAACTTGAAGATGACAAGTAGGACTAGCAACTTTTACAATAGGTATGAGGCCCTGGAAGTAGAAGGGCAGTCAACTGGTGAGGTGGATGACTGTCCTTCTGGGATAGAGGTACCACCTGGGGCAAGACAGCCTACCCCTCGCATCATTACCTCATCTGTTTGAAAAAAAGAAGGGTAGTTGTCATAGGTGACTCCCTTCTAAGGGGAAAAGAGGGTCCAATATGCCAACTGGACCTAATCCACAGGGAAGTCTACTGCCTCCCAGGGGCTCAGGTAAGGGATGTTACTAGAAAACTCTCTAGTCTGGTATGGCCCTCTGATTATTAACCATTATTGGTGATGCCAGAATGATTTTTGCTTTGATATTTCCTTCATATATATTTGTAGCTCTATTGCTGTATAGTTATATAGTTCCTAGCTAGCCCCCGTACTTTTCCCTACCCTGACAGGCAGAAAGACAAAACACATTTCAGAGGCTCCAAGCCAGGGTGTCCAAGGCCCCTATCCTGTCTTGGTTCTTCCTGGCAGCCAAGGTTGAAACCAGCTCGTCAAGACACATTTTCATAAAAGAAGTTTAGTTCTTATCTAAAGGGGGGTTACAGTAAGAGGTGGAACCAAAAGGGGGAATTACCTCACTACTTATGTATATAACTGGGGATTTTTGTCAATTATGCTAATTTGCTAAACTTATAAAACTGTATTCACTCCATGCGGGGATGGGCATTTTCCATATCTGCCCCTTGCAGGCCTTCAATAAAGATCAGCCTATATTGCCTCCTATACTAATATTGTCTCAAAAGTGTGTTGTTTTATTTCTAGGTCTTTAAGGCATCATTGGTTCTTTATGTCAGCAGTGATGAGATAACAAAGAGAAGTCCAAGTGTAATCAAAAAGGATTTCAGGGCCTTGGGACGATTGGTTGAAGGATCAGGAGGACATGAAGTGTTTTTCTTGGTCCTTCCAGTGGCATGAAAGAATATCAAAGGGAACAGGCAGACCCATCAGATCAACACATGGCTCCAAGGCTGGCATTATTTGAAAATTTTTGGGCTTTTTGACCATGGCATGGTCTATGTAATACCAGGTCTACTGACACAGGAGCTAGCAGGGCCAATTAATAGAGATTTAACTACATTGGAAGGGGGAAAGGGACAAAATCAGGCTTGCCAATGATAAGCAATGGTATGGCACACTAAAATTTGAGGGGCTGAGTGCCAGTGAGATCCTTCAATCTGCTCCATGAGGTGTCAGCTACAGTGAACCACACTTGAAATGTTTCTGTAACAACACGCACATCATGAGGAGCAAGCAAGAGGAGCTTGAAGCCTTGGACCAGTCCCCAAGATATGGCATTGCCTTGTTTTGGAAGACAGGTGTCTGCCGAGGAAGGCAGGAAGCTCCCTTGGAATGGAAAAATATTACTCTCTTCCTTCCAAATTATCATGACTTTGAAATTAAGGGGCTTTCGGGCAAAGATATAGGAAAAAGAATAACAGTTCTTTACTAGTATATATATGTATAACAAGGTGTGATAGGTTGACACTGGACAAATGCCAGTGCACCTATTAAAATTGTTTATTCATTTTCCTCTGCAATAGTTAAGCTGAGGAGGGGGAAAGAAAACTCATGGGGTCAATTAGGATTAGGAGAAAACCACTTTAAGGGCAAAACAGGCTTAAAACTTTAAAAGGTATAAAGAAAAATTTATGAACAGAATTAAAAGAGGATAATGAGAACTAAAAAAAACCTGTTGGAACACCTTCCCCCCCCCCCCGGCCCTTGTTCCTTGCCACCAACAGTGCAGGGAGACAAAACATGGGATTTTTAGTCAGTTTGTCACTTCCAAAAATCTTTTTTTCAGTTCACTTAGGGAGAGGAGTCTATTTTGCTCTGCCATGGGGTCTTTCCTAGGGAAAACAGTTCTCTGTGAACTTTTCCAACATGGTTTTAATTTTCAGGGGTAACAGTCTGCCCAGAACCTGCTTGCAACATGAAGTTCCTCTCACAGCTTGCAGCCTTCTCACAACTGCTTTTCGTGGGCCATTTAGCTTATGAGGTGCAGTTTTTAAGGATGAGCTGTTCTAGTATAAAAGCAAGGATCCTTCTCCTCTATCTCTGAAAGCATGGGTTCTCTCTCTGGTCAAGCCTCTCACCAGATCACAGCTTTTCAGCATCCACATGATCCAGCACAAGTGCCTTTTTCTCATGGGCTGCAGGTAGATGCTGCATCCCCCATGCTGCATCCCCCATGCACTTAATGAATTACAGGGAAACAGTTTGTTGTATTATAGTCCTCACCACGGCTTGCAGAATCTCAGCTCTGACGGTCGGAGCACTTCCTCCTCCCCCTCCCTCTTGCACCGACCTTAGTGTCGCCATGTTGTTCTCCTCACGTGTCCTCACTTTTTCCTGACTTGTGAGAGAATTGGTGTTTGTAGGTTTGTTTGTTCTCAAGTTCTATCAATTGCAACAGTTTTTATAGAGTTTTGCAGTGCTGAAAGGTTGGTCTTATCCAGGCTCCGCAATCTGGGAATCGCTTGCTGGGCTTCTCTCTCTATTGATCATGTGGTCTCCACTGACACTGTACAAGCTGCACTGGCTGCTGGCTCTACTCTGTGACCTTTCTTCATGTTGGACACTGAATAAAGAAAAGCTGCTGCCACCACTTTTGTCTTTCTGGCTGGTTAAAAGTGGCTAAGTAAATAAAGTCCATTGCGAGCCATGTTGAGACAACCACAATGGCGCAGCACCTCCTTGACCTCATGGTTGCTCACGGCGCTGGGATGGCCCCCAGTAGCTTGGCCCAGTGGCTGCACCAGGACAGGGTCCAGCAGCCCCATCTGGGAAGGGGGCCCGGTCAGTCCCACCAAGGAGGTGGGCCTGGTCGGCCCCCCCACTCCTCTGTAGAGAGCAGGGAGCAATAGAGCTTCCCGCATTTTCTTTTCATTTTTAAATATGTTATCATAGAGGCATTACCAACTTTTCTAATTGGCTTAGCAGTGTACCAATTCTCAGAGCTCTCCAGTGATTGGTTTTGCCAGGCATAGAGAAAGCTGCTAGCAGTTCCTCACACAGAATCACTTCCGTGGCTGACTTTTTCCCTCTTCACCAAAAATCAGTTATTGCAAAACCAGCACACAAGGCAAACAAGCAACCAACAACGGCAGCAACAACAAACAAAGTCAGAAACCCAGCCACAGCTTCCTCTCAGCTGTCAGGCACTTTCCCTTTTGGTGTAGTTATGGTCACAGCCAGGCAGGTCTCCCAGCCAGGCAAGGCAGGTGTGATGATTCCCCCGTGGCTGCAGGGGGCATTGTGGCACAAGCTCAGTCACCTCTCTCACATGGGTAATGGTTGGCGCAGCCAGCGGAAGAGATGGAAAAGGGGCTTCCTCTACAACCTGACAGAGGCTACCAGCCCTGCTGCCCCTCCGGATAGCAAAATGAGCAGTAGTAGGAACTTCAGAAGCAGCAAGCTGGAACGGCAGAGGCAAGCAGATACCAGAGTAGCAAACAAAATGTATTAGAAACTCCACAGCTGTAGCAGGAGCCGTGGGGTGTCCCGGCAGGCAGGGAGTGCAGGGCTACAGTGTAGCAAAAAACCCAGAGCAGTGGCAGAGAAAAGGTGAGGCTGAGCAACAGTAGCCGGGCTCCTAAAGGCAGCTGGGACAGGCTCCCTCGGGGGGGGGGGGGGGGGGGGGGTGGTGATGGTCCTTTCTAGTGAGGTAGAGTGTTAATGAGGTCCCAGTCCAACAGCTGCTCTTATGAGTAAAGGCTCACTCACAGTACGGAAGAAGCAGTACAGGACTGGGCTCCAGGGGTGACAGTGAATTCTTCCCACAGTAAGCAACAGCTTGACCGTCCTCCTCCCATGCCAATGCCGAGAGTGAGAGAGCTAGAGTAGTTGAGCCCAACCCCTTCCCCTCAGCCAAAAATCTCGCAGTATCTCTGCCCTTCCCAAGAGAATGTCCCTCAGCTACCATAGTTCAGCCAGCTGCACTCTTCCCCCTTCTCGTTGGCTATATCTTTTGTCTCTCTTAAGTATTGGTAGTTATTGTCCCTTAGCAACAAATGGGATAAAATTCCCTGGGAGAAAGAAAAATAAAAATCTTAACCCCCAAAAGGCATCCTTGGCATAAGTGAAACCTGATGGGATGAGTCCTGTGACTGGTGCGCCCTGATGGACCTTTATAGGCTTTTCAAGAGGAATGGGCAGGCTAGGTAAGGGGTTGGTATTGTATGTACTGGAGCAGGCCTGTCAGTCTCAATTCTGCACCTGGTAAAATTATGGAGAAGATTATTCTGGGAGTGTCCTGGGTGTTATGAACAAAAACAGGGTTACCCATTTTTTTTGTAAAGGTTGTAGAATTACAAGTTTAACCAGTCTGGCAGAGAGGAGTGCTTTTGTTCGCTGCATGTTGTAATCACCTGTTAAGTATCAGGTCATTAGCCATCTTTGGTTGAGAATTCACTCTATTGTATCAGCATCACCCTGCTTGCGGCCAGGTGGGAGGATGGCATCCCCCCACCAGACCGTGGAGGGGAGGGAACCAGGAGTTGGAAGCAAAATAAGTTTAGAGCCAAGATGCAATGGGGCAAGCCCCCACTCCAAATGCAATTATTAAACCCCTAAACCGGCAAGCCAATATGGAATTTAGGGATCAAAACAGTGTCTGGACATTAGGGGCGAAGTCCGGAGCCAGCAGAGACTCTGAAAACCTTAATGGCCCCTCACCACAACTTAAGAAGATGTTGGTTGGAGCCAGGACTCGAGACTGCATACTCAAAATTGGGATCCAGGGGTGTATAGCCACGCCTGCGCTCGTGAGGACGGATCACCATCTCTGCCCCCTGGTGGACAAAGCTGCATTTGCCTCCTCCTCCGAGTCACTCCAGGGAGCTGCGACGGCGAAACCGCAGATGCATTGGGGCTCCCAACCTTTAGCTGATCACTTTTAATAAAGGCATCAAAAAGGAGAAAGATCTCCTGCCCTGTTTATTTCACTGGGTACAGAGACAAGGGGGTGAAGTTTTTAGTGCTGTCTATTTGATACCACTCACATCACCACTGGGGCCTGTGGTTTCTGCAGGGAAAAAGCCGAGGCTGGAAACAGAATTCATAATTTTTTGCTGGGCTTGCTTCAGAGAAGGTGTGGGACCAGGATTGCTGTCACTGCTGCCAAGCTGTCACCACCACCCCGGAGAGACAGCCCCCGCATCCACACCGCTGTCACTACCACCGTGGAGACAGCCCCTGCAGTGAGGCCCAAGCCCTGCGAGGCAGTGCATATCAGCATTTCATCATCACAACTCCTTATTCGGACAAACTAGCTTTCCAGGTTTTGTTTTGTCCCTGCTTTCCACTGCTTTTGGGGGGAGGGAAGTTAAGCCTCAATAGTCTCCCTGATATATTGTTTTTTGTTGTTTCCAAATACCATGTAGCCCCAGCCCAGGGCCAGTCACCACTTTGTTGTTATCTAGGAAACCACACTGGGCACTGTCTTCAGGAAGCACTTTTGTTTGTTTGGTGGTGAATACACTTTTGTGTGTAAGACTCTTTCTCTTTTGTACATTCTTTTATTAATATTGTTGTGATTTTTTTCAGTAAACTGTGATTCTAACTTATAGCTTCTCTTAGTGTTCCTCTTTTTTTAGAAGGGGCAGGGGGAAAAGGGAACAGCTTGAGTGGGTTTAATTTTCTAGCTGGGTTTTAAACCAGCACAGGGAGGTACTGAAAAACACCTGAGGGACAATAGTCATTGGTCACAGCCAACACAGCTTCATGAGGGGAAAGTCCTGCAGGTTAAACCTAGTTTGTTTTTATGATAAGGTAACCCGCCTCTAGTTGATCAAGGTAAGCCAGCTGATGTCATCTTTTGAGATTTCAGTAAAGCTTTCAATACTGTCGCTCACAGGATCTATCTGGACAAAATGTCCAGCATTCAGTTGGATAAACAGGTCATGCAGTGGGTGAGTAACTGGCTCACAGCTTGAGCACAAAGGGAATGAGAGGCTGGAAAGCAGCACTGTGGAAAGGGACCTGGGGGTCCTGGCCAACAGCATATTGAATACGAGTCAGCAGTGCCCTGGCAGCCAGGAAGTACAACCATGTCCTGGGGTGCATCTGGCACGTCATCACCAGCCACTTGAGGGAGATGATTGTCCTGCTTTACTCTGCACTGATGCAGCCTCACCTCAAGTACTGTGAGCAGGTTTGGGTGCCACAATATAAGAAATATATAAAACTGTTAGAGAGCATCCAAAGGAGGGCTCTGAAGATGGTGAAGGGCCTAGAGGGAAAGTGTCCCATGTGACCTAGTGTAGCAGGGCATCTCAACACCCAAAGAGCTTATCTGTTATCAGATAACTCAAACAGGACAAGCTGTCTTTTAGTGAGTTATTTTGGCACCATGGGGTTAACATTGGTCTGGCATCTCCAAACTGCCAAAGTGAGATCTGGCAAGATAAGCTGGATTTTTGACTGATTGACATCCATTCTCTTTAAAACTATAAAAGCAACACCAAACTTTCACAAAGCAGAAATCTTCTACACATTCCCTGGAAGTGTGTGGAGTTTCTCCCCGAGCAGGGATGCCTGCTTTGCGGTTACTCCCCAGGAGGTTAAGTGAAAGGGCTCTGTGTACATTATCATCATTTCAGTGTTAAGTTACATTTGACTCCTAATCAATAATATTTCTTTTGCTAGCTTTAATATAGGTACCTATGACAGCACCAGCTGGTCTGTGGGCCATACTGAGAGGAGGAGAGATTTGGCTACAGAGAGCGGATGCCAGCCAATCCCTGACAAAAATGTAAGCAGGTAGCTATTGGCCAGTGAGCTGGGTGGTAAGGAAATCATAGCCAATCAGGTTCGAATGTGGAGTCTTTTGAATAGCCTATATATAAGAGCTGTGCACACCATTAAAAATGTCTCTGCTGCATGAACTCTGATGTCGCGTCATCTCTCCCTCTCCCCTGACCACAACAGGTACCTTGATATAGTGCACTGCTTTATGTTATACTACAATCGACTAGTAGTTCTTTAGTTTTATACTGTGTAGTAATTCTGATTAAGATCTTTCATCTGTTACCTCTTGTCTGTTTAATAAATAATTCATTTATATAAATTGATCTGTTTTGCCATGATTAGAACTTGCAGACCAGAGTAATTCCTTAAATTTAAATTGTTGCCAAAATCCGAGGCTAAGGCAGGGCTTGTCTGAAGCGTCCACTCTTCCCATGACACCTAGGTGACCCAAATATGTGTACTCCATATTTTCTGCAAAACACCTCTTGGAAATGACACCAAGTATAACATTTTTTTACATTACTTTAGTCATGGGTGTTGCTCACCGTTGCCCCTGGGAAAAGAATTAAAAGTTTCTTTTCAAGGACTGTTTGATCACTCAAGGGGTGATGACATTAACATCTCAACAAACTGGGAGTAGCACAGAAGATACACAAAAAATAATGACCAATAATGATCGTAAACAAACATCAACTCCAAACATCACCCCTGGCATGGTCCAAGACACCTGGCCTGAGAAAAGAGAAATAAGAGAAAAAAGAATGAGAACCTAATTAACATCAAAGGCTAAGGGATCGATAACCAATAGGAAACCAAATTCTTAGAACTGTGTTACTTGGGACCAATGAACACGGAAGTAATGAATTTCTCTGGGTTTTGACTGTACAAATATGTGAAAAATCTGGTAAAAAGGATGCGTGATGGAAGGATTTTCTTTGCACAACCCAGGCAATGTGTGCATGAAATGATTTCTGTTGCACATCCTGACCAGAACAACATCTTGGCCAGAATAAAGTAATGCCTTGATTCTCTAATACTAAAAATGTTGCTGGAGAGTTTTTGTTTTTCCTACAGTTTCAGTGACACATCCACAATCTGTTTTACTGTCTCTTTGAGACCCAGGAACCAGAAGCAGAACTGGAGTGCTTTACCCTAGTTCCTGGAAAGGAGGAGGTCCTGGGTCACTTTAAAAAGAAGGAACACACACACACACACACACACACACACACACACACACACACACACACACAGCTGTCTTTTGTTCTCTCTGGGATTGCTTTGGGCACGTCTTTGTGATAAACACATATTGTATGTGGCATTGTGTGTTTTTAGAATCGGTTAGTCCTTTTGTAACTCAACGATGGTTTGGTCCTTGGTTCCCCCCCATGTACTTCCCTCACAATGGTTTCTCCCTATTGGAGCTGCCCCCCCCTCCCCTACCTGTCATGGTAACCACCCCCCTTATCTCGAGAATTCTCTGTGTCAGTCATTCCTTAATTTGATGTATGATTTGCCCCTGGGGTTTTTCCCCTCCCCTGTGTGATCCTCAGTGGCTTAGCTATAACCCACGCTCCTCCCTGGGTCCTTGCTATTGGTAAGCTTTGTGTCTCCTCCTATCACACCCACTCCCTTTATCAGCGCCCCCCCTCCGGACCCCCTCGTTACCTGTCCCTAGCACCACCGGGGAAGAAGATTAAAAGATCCTTGGTACCTATACGGGTGTCCCTCCTCCTTCCTTTGCTTCGGTACCTCGTAGCCGAGATCCCTGCCTGCGCCACTCACGCCGCAGACCGTAACCACTACCCAGGGTTCCAGAGGGAATCCGGGAGTGGTGCTTCGTGTGGCCATCTTCGGCCGGGCCGGGGGCACCCTAGCCAGGCACCCGCACAGCCCCGTGGCGGCGGGAGAGAGGCTACAGTTGGCGCACCACCGTAGGGCGGCATCTTGCCAAACTTCAACCGCCAGCAGCACGCACAGCTCTCGGAGCACGTGGTGCGGCGCAGACTGCCCGGCAGCCGCAGGTTTTTTTGGAGACTGCGCGGTAGCAGCGGCAGCAGCCCCCTGGCGACGAACCGCTTCTGAGAGCATCGGCTATTTCAGATTTTATTTGGTTCCTGGTAGCTCCAGCACTCTCGTGTGAGCACGCCGATTTTTGTCCGGTGGTGCTCCCAAGGAGAAGAAGGCACAACCTCTTTCTGCAGCAAAAAGAGACACCTTCTGGACCAAGGACTGTTCACTGTTGTGTTTTTTCCCCTGAGGTCGCCGGTTGGTGAGTCCCCTGGGCGCCGTGTGGCAGCCCCGTTCCCGGGAGTGAGGGGACGCGTGGTGTGCGGCAAGAGAGAGGTTTGCCGCTGTCGGCTTTATGTTTTTTCCCTATTTGCAGCAGTTGAGTGGATGGAAGTTTGCTAGGTTGGCAGCATGGGGATACCACTGTCTACCCAGCAGAGAGGAGTTCATTCCCAAGTTGTGGGTATCCTGGGGGGGGAAAGAAAAGTTTTCTAAAGGTTTAGTTAAGGGTTTTATTCGGTGGATGTTTATTAAATTCCCGCATGTTACTGCTGAAGAGGTTAAGAATGAGACGTTTTGGAAAGCTGTGGGCTGTGTACTATCAGAAAGCATAAAAAAAAGGGACCCTGCTGTAAAGGAGGGATTTATGAGGTTGTTTCTTTTAATATTTGATATTGTGAAGGATAGACCTACTAAGCAGGAGTGGGAAAGTAAAAAATGTCCCAGTTCCCCAGTTGTCCCTAAACCCTTGTGCCGGCCTGCTTTTCCTAACCCCACTTCCCCTATGCTGAGGAGAACGGAGGGAGCAGACCGTCCAAAGCAGACGCAGGGCTGCTATCGTCTCCCTGGCTCCCCCTGCTCTTCTCGGTACCCTTGCCACAGTGGTGATGGCCTCACCGTTGGGGAATCTGTTCCTAAACCCCTTTCCAATCCCTTTATCCCCATAGATAACCCAGTAAATGTTAGAAGTTGCTTTGGTTCCTGAAACCCATTCCTCGCACACTCCAAAGAGGTGCCTCAGAACAGCTGCTGCCTCGTGGCAGCCACCCTGATGTCTCAAAATGGGTGCCACCACGTGGCGACCGTTCCCATGCCGGAAAATGGCTGCTACCTCATGGCAGACTCCTCTCCTTCCCAGAATCCCTTCCTCCTTACCCCCCAGCCCCGGACCCCGCCCTTCCCCCCTCCTCTTCCCCTGTGATGTCTGCATTGCTGTCTCCTCCCAAATATGATTGCGCAACTCCTCCCGTGTCACCTGACCCCTCCCCTCCTCCCACAGCAGTACCATCGGCCCCACCCCTTCCTCACACTGCCTCCGCTCAGAGTTCCGCCCCTCACCCTCAGGGTGCCGCCCTCCCAGTTCCTTTTTCCCACGCCCCACCCTCTGGTTCCCATGGTGATGCAGCAGCCGGGGGTGGGGGGACAGTGAGGCAGGATACATTGAGTAATACGGAGCCTTTGTTTTTAGCTCCTGTTGTGTACAATAGGAACGGGCAGCATCTGCGGTACAAGCCACTTTCATATGATATTATTTGGGATCTCTGCAAGTCCAAATGTGAATTTGGTCGAAAAAGTGAATTTTTTCGGAGCATTTTAAGATCTACTTTTTCGAAAACATTAATTCCTGATGATATTAAACGTCTGTTTAGTTGTTTGCGCCCCCATCAGAGTATAAACTGTGGGAAAGGACTTGGAAAAGGTTAACAGGGGATCTACTCCCAGAGACCCAAAAGAGTGAAGAGTGCGCCGCAGATGCTGAGGGCCACCCAATCACAATAGACCATCTTATTGGTGAGGGTGATTGGAGCTTGCCACAAAAGCAAGCAGCTGTGATACCTAGAGAAGTCTTAAATATGATTACATCTGCAGCTGAAGGAGCATTCTTTGGGATGCCTTCCAAAGAACCTGTGGCGCCTTACATTGCAATTAAACAAACTCTTTCTGAACCATTTGTAGATTTTGTTGACAGGGTCAGAGCTGTGGTTGAGAGAAAGGTGGATAACCCTCAGCTGCAAGAGCAGCTGATTTTAGACATTGTAACCACCAATGCTAACGAGATGTGCTGCAGAGTCATCCTGGCTCTTCCTGCGTCTCCACCGCTGACCCTGATCAGCTGATCGAGGAATGCACACGCAAAGCCATGCTGGTCATAGAGGACTTAATTAGAGCCAACTCGACATCAGAAGAGACGATGGCAGCAGCTTTCTCAGCTCCAGCGAGACCCAGCTTCTCCACAAGATCTCCAAGATCACCGGGGCCGCTGGGGCATCGTTGTTTTCATTGCGGCCGGGATGATCATTTCATTCATAGCTGTCCTTTCCTAGGGAGTGCTCCCCCAAGTGTGGGTGTAGATGTGAGGGGAGAAAATGGTGATCGAGTTTCAAGTCACCACACTCAAAAAAACTGAGCATTCAGCGCAAGCAAACCCCGCGCAGAGACATAAATAGGGCAAATAGCGGGGGGGCCAGTCACTTCAAAAAATAATTGCCAATTAACCACATCTGACTGTCGTGAACCATTCAGACTCACACTAACCCTGTCCTTTTTCCAATCAGGACTGGTATGAGATTGGTGCAGAGCTGGGACTTCTCCCACACATCCAGCAGGCGGAGACACGCAGGCACATTCCATCTCTGAATTGAAAGTACCTTGTAGTCGGGGAAACAAAACACACTCCCTTGGGGGTCAAAGTCGTTCCTGAAGTCCTTACCCTTAACCCGGAACGCTTCACCCTCATGACACACTGTGTCTACCCCCCCCCGTCCCTGCCAGAAAGCCAGATTATTGCACAAGCAATCCCAATACCCCATTTCATGTGTGATGACCTGGACCTTTCTGGTTTTTACACTGAGGTGCTGGGAGAGGAAAAGCCTCTTGTTTGGTGTGGCCTTAAGAGCAGGGGGCATTCTATCCAACTTCAGGGGATGATGGACACGGGGGCAGATGTGACATTCATTCCTCCACACAAATGGCCACCACAATGGGAGTTGCAGGATGTGAATCAGTCAGTTAAGGGGATTGGGGGTCTTCAATCAGCCCGAAGATCTAAGAGCCTAGTACAAATTCTGGGGCCGAATGGACAATTAGCGTCCATCCGCCCATTTGTCTTGAATTCCACATTTACCCTTTGGGGGAGAGATGCCATGTCACAGTGGGGGGAAAATTGGACCTGCCTGCTCCTCAGCCTTTTTAGGTGAGGCCACTGTGGGGCGCCCTACCTTGGAGCTGAAGTGGCTTACTGATAAACCAGTCCAGGTAGGTCAGTGGCCGCTCAACAAACAAAAATTAAAGGCACTCACCCCAATTGTGGAGACAGAACTGGCCAAGGGCCATATAAGTGGAAACCAACAGCCCCTGGAACGCTCCTGTTTTTGTTATCAGAAAGTATGGAGGTGACAGGTGGCATCTCCTCCACTATCTGAGAAAAATAAATGATGTCATCGAAGACATGGGATCTCTCCAACCATGGATGCCTTCCCCATCTATGCTCCCACAAAATTGGAAATTGGCAGTCATTGACATAAAAAGACTGTTTCTTTCACATTCCTCTTCACCCAGCAGAAGCGCCCAAACTTGCGTTCTCTGTGCCCTCCATCAACAGAGGGGCTCCCATGAAGCGCTACCATTGGACAGTTCTTCCACAGGGGATGAAAAACAGTCCTGTTATCTGCCAGTGGTATGTCGCGGGAGTTCTTTCCCCAGTGCGCAAAAGGGAGAAAAAATGCATAATATATCACTATATGGATGATATTCTTGTTTGTGCCCCTGACGACGACATGCTTGCACGTGCCTTAGAGGACACTATTACAGCCTTGACGGGGGCAGGATTTGAGCTGCAGGAAGAGAAAGTCCAAAGCCTGCTGCCTTGGAGGTATTTGGGCCTTGAAATCACAAAATGCACCATCACACCCCAAAGAATCCTAATTAATGACAACCCCAAAATCCTAAGAGACCTGCACCAACTTTGTGGTTCATTAAACTGGATCAGACCCTGGCTGGGGCTCACCACAAGGGAGTTGTTCCCTCTTTTCAACTTATTAAAAGGGGGGGAGAGCCTGGATTCCCCAAGGTCCTTGACTCGGGAGGCCAGGGCTGCACTCGAGAAGGTCCGCTCCACCATGGCAAGCCAGCAAGCCCACTGATGCCAGGAGGATCTGCCCTTTAATTTCATAATCCTGGGTAGGTTACCGCATCTCCATGGGTTGATTTTTCAGTGGGACACGGACCAGGGGGACCCCCTCTTAATCATAGAGTGGGTGTTCCTCAGTCACCAGTTTTCCAAAAGCATCACCAAGCCACAGGAACTGCTGGCCCAGCTGATCATAAGGGCTAGGGCTCGCTTGTGTGCGTTGGCAGGGTATGATTTCGCTTGTATCTACCTCCCCATTCAAACATCCACAGGAAAAATGGATTGTGATACCTGGGAGCATTTGTTCTGTCACAATGAGATTCTGCAATTCTCCTTAGATAGCTACACTGGACAAATTTCAATCAACCATCCGGCTCACAAATTATTTAACACCGAATTTAATCTGATCCCAAAAGAAATCCAAAGCCGTCACCCACTCAAAGACATGACAGTTTTCACAGAAGGATCTGGAAGATCCCACAAGTCAGTAATAACCTGGAAAGATTCTCAAACTCAGCTGTGGGAGGCCGATGTCAAGATTGTGGAGGGTTCTCCACAAGTTCCTGAGCTGGATGCAGTTGTCCAAGCCTTTGAGAAATTTTCAGAACCTTTTAATTTGGTAACTGATTCGGCTTATGTAGCAGGTGTAGTGTCCTGAGCAGAACATGCAGTACTCAAAGAGGTCTCTAATCCTGTCATCTTTAGCTTGCTCTCGGCGTTTATTACACCTGGTTTTCCACCGGGAGCAACCCTTTTTTGTGATGCATGTGAGATCACACACCGACCTCCCTGGGTTCATTGCCGAGGGAAACCGCAGGGCAGATGCCCTAGCTGCACCTGTGCAGTTGGCTGGCCTTCCTAATATCTTCCAGCAGGCCAAGTTAAGCCACCAGCAGTTCCATCAAAATGCCCCAGGGCTGGTCTGCCAATTTCATCTTCGGCGTGACCAAGCCAAAGCAATTGTGGACACGTGCCCCAACTGTCAGAAGACGACTTTACCATCATTGGGTTCTGGGGTGAACCCTAGGGGGCTCCGCAGTCGCGAGGTGTGGCAAACTGATGTCACGCATGTGCCAGAGTTTGGACGGTTCAAATATGTCCATGTATCTGTGGACACCTTCTCGGGGGCAGTCTTCGCCTCATCCCATGCTGGGGAAAAGGCAGCAGATGCTCAGAACCACCTAATGCATGCCTTTGCAGTTTTAGGAATTCCATCAGTTATCAAAACAGATAATGGCCCAGCTTATACCTCCAAGGCATTTGGTGAGTTCTTACAGGAATGGGGGGTACAACATTGGACGGGCATTCCACACTCCCCCACCAGTCAGGCTGTAATAGAACGCACTCACCAGACCTTAAAGCAAGTCCTCATCCACCAGCGGGGAGATGTCTGAGCTCTGTCCCCACATCTCAGGCTCTGCAAAGCACTTTTCACCATAAATTTCTTGAATTGTTCCTTTGACAGACCAGAGCTGCCAGTCCTGAGACACTTCCACCAGCACCAACACACAGGATTTAAGGAAAAACCACCTGTCCTTATCCGGGACCCAGACTCTGGAGAAATCCAGGGTCCGGTCCATCTCATCACTTGGGGACGTGGGTACGCCTGGGTGTCCACGCCCTCAGGTGTCAGATGGGTCCCTAAGAAATTTGTCAAACCCTGTACCCCAACAGGAACTGCCCAGGTGTCCCAGGCCGTGACTCCCCATGGACAACAAGATCCCAATGACCACACTTTCGCACAGAACTGAAAACGTCGCAGGAGGAAAAGACACTCCTAATGCTACCCCATTTCCTTCTTCTGTGCCTTTACCTTCAAGAACCTTGGACAGGTCATCACCTCCTTCCCCACAAAGCCTTCCTCAGTGTCCAAGATTGGGAAATCCAGAAAACAAACAGCACCAGGATGAAAAAGAGACTGGTCTTTGTTATTTTCCACAGTGCCCTTCTCCTTCCTTTTTAAACAAAGAAGGGGGAGATGTGGCATTGTGTGTTTTTAAAATCGGTTATTCCTTTTGTAACTCAACAATGGTTCGGTCCTCGGTTCCCCCCCATGTACTTCCCTCACAATGGTTTCTCCCTATTGGAGCTGCCCCCCCCTCCCCTACCTGTCATGGTAACCACCCCCCTTATCTCGAGAATTCTCTGTGTCAGTCATTCCTTAATTTGATGTATGATTTGCCCCTGGGGTTTTTCCCCTCCCCTGTGTGATCCTCAGTGGCTTAGCTATAACCCATGCTCCTCGCTGGGTCCTTGCTATTGGTAAGCTTTGTGTCTCCTCTCATCACACCCACTCCCTTTATCAGCGTCCCCCTGAGACCCCGTCTTTGGCACCTGTCCCTAGCACTGCCGGGGAAGAAGATTAAAAGATCCTTGGTACCTATACGGGTGTCCCTCCTCCTTCCTTTGCTTCGGTACCTCGTAGCTGAGATCCCGCCTGAGCCACCCACGCCACAGACAGTAACCACTACCCAGGGTTCCGGAGGGAATCCGGGAGTGGCGCTTCATGTGGCCATCTTCGGCCGGGCTGGGGGCATCCAGCCGGGCTCCCGCACAGCCCCAGCGGCCGCTGGAGAGAGGCTACAATTGTAGTTTTGGCTTTTGCAAATAATTAAGTGGATGCTATATGTTGTGCATTATAATATAATGTCAACTTTTGCAGAAGTAGCTATAGTTGTGAAATAATGACTAATGCTTTTATTTTTGTAGCTAACTGGCAATAATTAAATTAACTCAGACATCTGTGAAGTAGCTGATGTTGATTTAGAGTACTTGTGGTTTGTAGCAGGCACAGGGTCTGCAATGCCTCCCTGGCAGTCAGTTGTCTAAGATAAGAAATGTCTAGTCATGATGACTGGACCAAAGAAGCCCGTCTTCCACCTTCGCACCCTCATTATCTCTCTGTAAGATGATAGGTCACTTTTGCCTCTACCCTTACCATTGGACTGTTTCCTAAAACTCCTACACCCTATATAAACCCCTACTTTTGCCCAATTCGGCAGAAGAGCTGTCACTGAGACCCTTTGCAGAAGATACCAATAAAGACATCTCTGTGGAACCTCATACAGCACTTCTCCTCTCTCTCCCTGTGTCTGCCAAAGGCACTTAGCAAACCAAGAGGTGAAAAATACTAATGAGCTGAGAATCACTAAAGAGCTGATCTCCCTTAAGAGCTGAGCATGCTAAGTTTGCCTGTGGCCCTGGAGCCTGCCTGACGGGCCTGGAAAGGTTGTGCTTAACTGGACTTCTCTGTCTGGGACACCCACGGCAGCCGTTTTCGGGGAGACCCCGAAAACCTCTGAGCCACTTTAGTGGTTAACTTGCAATAACTGAAATAGCTAAACCATCTGCATGGTCAGATAACATTTGAGGAACAGGTGTGATGGGGACCCCTGGTTCTGCCACTTCAACTATCAGTAACTGTCACCTGCTGAAACCATGGAAGAGGGGGCCATTGTGGGGGGGGTGACACATGACCCTCAAAACCATGTCTTGGTTTGAAAAGATGTGTCTGCTAAGGAAGGCAGAAGCCCCTCTTGAAATGGAAAATGTAAACCCCCTCCCTCTGAATTATTATAATTTTGAAATTAAGGGGGCTTTCAGGCAAAGATATGGGAGTAGGAATAACAGTTCTTTATTAGGAAAAAAAAAATGTAGTAATACAAAACAACACTGACAGAGTCAGAATGTGACCTGACACCCTGCTGGTCAGGGTGTTGGTAGCAGTTCTATTAAATGGTGGATGCAGTCCTTCTGGAGTGACAAATGTGGTTCTGTTGAAGCAGTGATCCTGTAGAAGGGTGTAGTTTTCCTCTGAAGGTCCAGTGGTGGTGTAGATGGGCCTAGTCTTCCTCTGGGAATCCAGTGGGAAAAGGCTGCCTGCGGTGTTCCAAATCTCCTATTATATCCAGGTAGGAATGTTTGGCTCCTTCCACTGGGCAGAGCATCTCACAATGGGATGATGTAATTTTATCAGTCATGCAGTGAGACTCCATGGCTCATTAACAGAAGATATCTCCCCAGAGGGAGGATGGGTTGTGGAAGAGATAAAGAAAACTGCCCCACCTGATTCTAACAGATGATAATAGAATACACACCCCCAGCCACATCTTGCATTTGCAACCTAAGACACTACAACCAAGATTACTGCACATGCTCGAAAAAGGCAGATCAGAGGAGGGGCCATGCTAAAAAGTTCCTGCAATATGCAAACTAGTTTGAAGAAATGTTTCAATATGTATAATTGTTTATGAATATGTATTTGACTGATGCAATAGAAAGGGTATATAAGAAGGGTTGCTATGCTTAGCCAGTGTGGCTCTGGCTATAGCTACGCACCCAGTGCTGTTACTTTTGCTTTATTGATTTGGTTCTCTATTGTCCTTTATTCAATTTTTTAAAAAATCAGCTGAGGGGTGGGTTTCATTTCTCACATCTTTGAGCTGCAACCTGAGAAGCTGCATTTCACAAACCAAAACTGGTTTTGGGTGGATTTTGCAGTATGTTTTAGTCCCACTGCCTGTGGTTTTGCCAAGGAGGGGTCGGACCTGGTGTTTGCCCAGGAGGAGTTGGACCCACTGTCCACGAGTTTCAGCATCTCCTGCAGCTGCCGTGCTACTCCAGGAAGTTGAACCCAATCCACAAGGTTTTCCAGCTACCTGCCACTTACTGAGGAGGGGACGGGGGCATGTCTGACACTGCTGGTTTGGGTTTTTCTGACCCTTTCGCTGCTGCTGCTTGAAACCAGCTCACGGTGTGGCAGCAACATGGAACTAGATTCAGTTGGGTCAAAAAGGAGCAGGGATGCTGACACTGCAGGGCTGGAGCTACCTGAAAGAAAACCAGCGCCTCCCCATCTGCAACCAGAACTGCTTCATAATCCCCTGCCTTCCCAGTTTTCTTGTTCCAGGGGGAGGGTTGACCCAAGAGGAGCTTCTCTACCATCTTGTCTTTGTCCTCTGGGCCAAGCAGGCTGTTAGGGCAGCTGCCATTTTGGAGGAGGGGGGTACTCCGCCATCTTGGTATTTTTTGTTCCCGGGGGGCATATGAATCACCACTTTTGTATCTAGTGATTATTGCTGTTATCTTGGTTGCTGCTGTTTTGTTTTTAGTAAACTGTTGTTTTTTCACTTATATCTTCTCATATTCATGTCTCCTAATTGGTAAAAGGGGAGTGGTTAAAACTAAGGGGAGGTAACTCATTGTGGAGTCTCTGCCCCATATAAATTGTCTTAAACTAAGACAGGAAGCCTTATGAGGAATAACTGAGGTCATTACATCTTTTCAGCCTGGGAGAGACTGAGGGAAGACCTCATCGCAGTCTGCAGCTTCCTAATGAAGGGAAGTGGAGGGGCAGACGCTGGTCTCTTCTCTGTGGTGACCAGTGACAGGACCCAAGGGAATGACATGAAGCTGTGCCAGGGAAGGTTTAGATTGAATATTTTGAAAAGGTTCTTTACACATGAGACAGAGTGGAAATTTTCCAGAGTAGAAATCCATTTTGATTTAGGTGATATGTACATCTTTGAATTAAGTCTGTAGCTTGCAAACATAGCTGTTTAGTTTGACTGCCTGTTCTTGCAAAAAGCCTATGCTTGAAGAAGCTGCTTCAGCCGAAGGACAGAGATAAGGGTTGGGATCCCCTTGAACTCTGAAACAGACAGAGGAAAGGAAAGCAGAGCAAGATAACCCAGGAATTCTTTCCGATAAAGAAAAAATTAGCGGCAAATATCACGCGAAATCAATAGAATGAATATATATGAACCTATTGTGAAACTGCATGCATATGTATTTGAGAGGGAGATAAAAAAGGATCTGGAGTTCCCAGAGGCACGCACATCATTTTAAGAGGAATGATTCCCACATGCATCCAGCGCTGTAATAAACATACTGACTTTACAACTTTCACAAAAGTTGTGGAGTTTGCTTCCGCAAATCACACGTCCTAGGGTGATGCTTGTATCCCCAATCGTGTGTTCTGTTTATGCTGGATTTTATGTTCTGTGCCTTCAAGACTGGCTCTGAAGACTGGAGTTTTGTTTTGTTATCAGCCTGCTTACTCCTCCAACGGTCTGTGGGAGAAAGAGAGGGGGGCTTTTGCTTTTTGCTTTGCTTTCGCTTTGCTCTTGCTCCTGCTTTGCTCTTGCTTTTGCTCCTGCTTGTTAGTTTAGCTAGGCAGTCCGAATTTTCCCTGGACTGTTTTTCTTTCCCTTTCTTGGAAGTACTTGAGCCTGCTCCAGACTGGGACCTGGGAAACACCCAGAGTTTGCACCTTGTGGCCTGCAGCAGCCATTCCCAGTGCCGGAGGGACCGATAACAGAGTGACCACCCCAGGAGAGACTTTCTGAATTTGTCACCTTTTTTAGAGCGGTGAAAGAGTGGTGGCATCTGGCATTGTTAATTTTGTGTGCTGGGGGGTGCTGTGCCTGTTAAATAAACAGGTTCTTTTCACTTCTGTCCTAAGAATCCTTCCTGAACAAGTTGGGGGGAGGGGCGGTGTGGGTTTGCTTTCTGTAGGGGCCCCCTTTTGGAGTTTTTCTCCTAAATTTGCCCCAAACCAGGACAGCACAGAAGGTGGTTGGGCACTGGAACAGGCTGCTCAGGGAACTGGTCACAGCACCAAGACTGACAAAGTTTGAGAAGTATTTGGACAATGCTCTCAGATATGTGGTATGATTCTTGGGGCTGTCCTGTGCAGAACCACAAGTTGGACTTGGATGTGTGGCATCACGTCCAGCCGGGATAAATAGTAGTTTTGCCTCAGTAGCATATACAGAAGGTATATGCTACTGACCTGAGACCATGGGAAGCAGGATAGTGGAAAAGGGAATTCTAGTTAGGTCATGGTGAGAAGAGTGGGGTCATGGGAGTCAGTATGCTAATAGAACTATCCTATATTTGGTCAGGTTTCTGGTTCTTGTTCTCAGTTTGGTACCTGATACAAATAAGGTCATGTTCTAAGTTTGCATTCGTGATTGGACCCTTGCCCTCAAAAGACCCCTATACCTTGTTGTGGTGCCACACCCCAAGGGTCTTTGGATCTTGTTCCTTAACTGTGCATTTTTCATTGTTTGTTATTTTGTTATTAAAGTCTTTATTTTTCAGGCAAGACCATCGTTCCCATCCCTTATTCTGTCAGTTCCCCCCAGCCAAGCAGAACAAGGAGTTGCAGTGAGCGAAAACTTTGATATGGATGATCCTTGTGGGTCCCTTCCAACTCAGGATATTCTATGATTCTATGAACTGACTGCAACACTGTCTTCGGTTACAATAGAAGATGTAACCAGAAGTATGTATTCTATTACCATCGACGTAAGCAGTTAAGATAGGAGGGCTAGTGTCCTTTATCATCTCCATGACTCAACCCTGATAACACTCTCTGGGGAAACAGCTGCGACTAAGGTGACCATCTCTACTAATGGGCCATCAAGGTATCCCAGCATGACTCATAGTATTATATTATCCCATTGTGAAATGCCCTGCCCAGGGGGAGGAGCCAAACAGTCTGACCTGTATATAATCTGAGACTTGGAACACTATGAGGGCCCTACCCACTGGATTTCCAGAGGACAAGAGCTCAATAACTACCACTGGGCCTCCAGAGAAAGACCAGACCTTTCTACAGTATCACTGCTTCAACAAAACCACATCCATCATCCCAATTGGACTGTAGCCACCATTTAATCGGACTGCTACCACCACCTGACCAATAGGGTGACAGGTTGTATTCTGACTCTGTAAGTTTAAGACAGTGTTTCAATATTATTGCCTTTATTGTAAATTTTCCTGTTAAATTGTACTTCTGACTTGTAATTTCCTGCTGGTTTGCTTTCAGACTAGTACAGACCGCCCTTCCCTTTTCCCCTGTGGGGAGGAGACAGAAAAAATCATGAGTGAAGTTGAGCTTGGAAAGAAGGGAAGGGTGAGGGGAAGGTATTTTACAATTTGGTTTATCCTCATTATCCTACTCTGATTAGATTGGTAATAAATTCCATTAATTTCTCTAAATCAAGTTTGTTTTGCCTGTTATGGCAATTGGTGAGTGATTGTCCCTGTCCTTATATCAGCTCATGAACCTTTCGTTATATTTTCTCTCCCCAGTCTAGCTGAAGAGGGGAGTGTAAGAGCAGCTTTGGTGGGCACCTGGTATCTAACCAGGGTCAACTTGCCATGGTGGGACATCAATCATGAGTTAGAGTGATGGTCTTTCAGAAATAAATGTGCACGTGATTTACTGAAAAAAAATGCAAAACTTTTTCTGTCTTTCTACACAGTACACAAAAGTTTTTCTAAAAAATAAATAATGCTTCAATTCTGCAAAAACAGAAAAATAGTATTTTTTCCACATACAGAGCTAGCATTTCATGAGAAGTACACATAAGAATCGTATTATCTACTATGAGACACAACTGCTCACTAAAAAAATTTTAAAAGGTTTGTTAAACCTTAACAAAAATACAACAAAAGGACTAAATAAGGAAAAGTTGCAGTGCTGGGAACTGCCTTCGTGGTTGCCTACCACGTGGCCGGTTCCCAGCGCTGCAATTTTTCCTTATTTAGTCCTTTTGTTGCATTTTTGTTAAGGTTTAATAAACCTTTGTCTTGGTTTTGGACTGGGCACAATGCCAGTGCCTCCATGAAAACACATCCACGTAGTGTCTACTGTGAGATGTGACCAGAAACAGAGCAAGCAAACACCAATTTAGGAATAGAAGGGAAAAAAAAGTTTATTAACACACACACACACACACACACACACACACACAAAGAACAGAATGGAAATCTTTCAAACACATTTCTCCTCCCCCTCTCAACCCACATTACAACATACAATACGAACTCAAATCTTCCTTCAGTCCCCATCTCCCAGGTGTTAATTCTCAGTCTATTATCCTTCTTCAAACAATCAATACATTCCATTAAAGAGGAAGGAGTCTTCTCCTTGTGCCATTTCTTGACTAACCCCTTTCCATATCCCATGCTCTCACCATGGAAATGGACCAGAAGATTGCTTTTGGGGTTTCTCTTTTTAAGGATACTTTGGTCAGTTCCACAAAACGACAGTCTCTCCATTTTTGGGATAACAAAATCCCCCCCATTTCCCCCGGGGCAAGGGCTTCACGACAGAAATCCTCTCATTTCTGATTTCTGCCTACCACTACTCTTCACTGCCTTTCTTGGGTCTGAGCCATTGCTTTCCCCCCAAAACCGCAGTCTCTGTGTTACAATAGAAAGTTAGTCCGTCCACAGCCGAAAAAAAACTGCTCCTCCGTTTATCTCTTCCCAAGTAAATTCTTCTCATTAACTCCACTACTCCCTACTCACACAAACCTCTCATTTCACTTGTCCATTTCTTCTTGTTCTTATCTCTGTCCTCCGGGAGGATCAACGTCTGGAAGGTTTCCATCGTGAAGGAAAAAAAGTTAAAATCATCTCTAGGTGCCGGACTCTCTTCTCACTCTTGGCCGACTTCCAGGAGCTGCCCGGCGCGTCTTATCTCTTTTCTCTCTTCTCTCTCTCTCTCTCTCTAGGAAGCGGGGTGGGGGGGGGGGGGAATTTGCTCGGTGCTTTCACTACTTCCACCCCTCCATCCTTTCACTTCCCCCCCCGGTCTCTCTCTCTCTCTCTTTCCAAGATCCAAGGCCTGCGGCCTAGCTCATGGTGCCTCGTGGCCTTTTCCCCTCCCCCACCCGGCCTACAGCCGGAGGGGGAGAGAGAACTGACCTGATCCCTTTGCTGACCGACAAGCAAGAGAGGGTCACTTCCTGGGAGTTCTACCTTTATACCCTGTGTTCTCAGAGGCGGAACCATCTCCTCATTGGTCCAAACAGGTGCCAATATTCACACCTGAGCCCCCACTGGGCTAACCACTGTCTCCAAAAAAAAACCACTTCCTTTCAAACCACGACAACCTTTTAAAATTTTTTAAGTGAGCAGTTGTTGCTCACAATGGGGACTCCTACACAAGATATAAAGCCTCTTCTCCTGTGGCCCAGGAGATTTCAGACAAATGGCGGCCCTGCTGATTTTAGCAGATCAAACTACTTCTCTTGGGACCATCGGTGATTGCAGGTAAACCCAGAGACTACAAAGGAGTATATAACGAAAAAGAACAAGGAGAAGGATCTAGAGGATTGTGAGTATAAGTCTGTGTATGCCCAAAGTGTGAGTAAGGTAGCTCTGGGAGTGTGCATAGGGTAAAAGATCCTCATAATTATTTGGCCAGGATATAATTCCGTAATTCCAGTATATGAACGTGAGCGTCACATTAGTAATATATGATTCTGTACTGATCTGTTGAAGCTTCAGGATAATGGACGGTTGGAAGCAGGGCAGGACACGTAAGAGAAGAAGGTGGGGTAGCCAGCAGGACGTGTGTGGAAGAAGGGCAAAAATGCAGCAGGCGGGATGTGTAAAAGACAAAATCAGGGATCCCCAGCTTGGCAGGACTTCTGAGATTAAAAGATTTATAAGAGCTCAAGAGCACTTGGAGGTAGCCAAGTTGAGAACTACGGTGTTAAAATGATAGCAAAAATCACCATTCAGAAGAAAATGGCGTTCATGTCGGGACGGGTAGTCAAGGTAACTTTCCCAGCCTGCGGGCGGCAGGGGGGAAGGACCGTGTGGCTGCTCCACATGGCGCAGCAGTGCACTGAGTGCAATAAGCTCAGGGTAAGCTGGCAGCACAATAACTTCCAGAGCTTATCAGCCGAGGCACATGCCTGCCCACAGTGACTTAGTAGTGGCCAGTGCCAGCAGGGCTGCCGCTCGGGACAAGCTGAGTGCGTTGAGGTTCCCCAGGCCGGGGCTGCAGGAGACGGCAAGCAGAATTTCATGGGGCCGCTGCAGTGGTTCGCCTGTCCCGCGGGTGCAGACGAGGCCAGGCGCTGAGTCTGTGTGGAGTGGTGTTTGCAGATGCGCTGAGCGTGGTGGGTTTCCAATACTCACCCACACAGTGAAGATGGGGGAGGACCAGTGGAGGCGCGGTGCTGAGATTGCATGCGGCGCTGTTGGCGGTCAGAGACTGGCTGAGGTGCGGGTGTCCCCAGGCAGGGGCATGGGGTCTGCCACGGCTCCCCTGTGGAGCCGTGAGATCAAGACGCCATGTGGGTGATTGTTTCCCAGGTCGGCAGGAGGCTGTGGCTCACAATGGGGACTCCTACACAAGATATAAAGCCTCTTCTCCTGTGGCCCAGGAGATTTCAGACAAATGGCGGCCCTGCTGATTTTAGCAGATCAAACTACTTCTCTTGGGACCATCGGTGATTGCAGGTAAACCCAGAGACTACAAAGGAGTATATAACGAAAAAGAACAAGGAGAAGGATCTAGAGGATTGTGAGTATAAGTCTGTGTATGCCCAAAGTGTGAGTAAGGTAGCTCTGGGAGTGTGCATAGGGTAAAAGATCCTCATAATTATTTTGGCCAGGATATAATTCCGTAATTCCAGTATATGAACGTGAGCGTCACATTAGTAATATATGATTCTGTACTGATCTGTTGAAGCTTCAGGATAATGGACGGTTGGAAGCAGGGCAGGACACGTAAGAGAAGAAGGTGGGGTAGCCAGCAGGACGTGTGTGGAAGAAGGGCAAAAATGCAGCAGGCGGGATGTGTAAAAGACAAAATCAGGGATCCCCAGCTTGGCAGGACTTCTGAGATTAAAAGATTTATAAGAGCTCAAGAGCACTTGGAGGTAGCCAAGTTGAGAACTACGGTGTTAAAATGATAGCAAAAATCACCATTCAGAAGAAAATGGCGTTCATGTCGGGACGGGTAGTCAAGGTAACTTTCCCAGCCTGCGGGCGGCAGGGGGGAAGGACCGTGTGGCTGCTCCACATGGCGCAGCAGTGCACTGAGTGCAATAAGCTCAGGGTAAGCTGGCAGCACAATAACTTCCAGAGCTTATCAGCCGAGGCACATGCCTGCCCACAGTGACTTAGTAGTGGCCAGTGCCAGCAGGGCTGCCGCTCGGGACAAGCTGAGTGCGTGAGGTTCCCCAGGCCGGGGCTGCAGGAGACGGCAAGCAGAATTTCATGGGGCCGCTGCAGTGGTTCGCCTGTCCCGCGGGTGCAGACGAGGCCAGGCGCTGAGTCTGTGTGGAGTGGTGTTTGCAGATGCGCTGAGCGTGGTGGGTTTCCAATACTCACCCACACAGTGAAGATGGGGGAGGACCAGTGGAGGCGCGGTGCTGAGATTGCATGCGGCGCTGTTGGCGGTCAGAGACTGGCTGAGGTGCGGGTGTCCCCAGGCAGGGGCATGGGGTCTGCCACGGCTCCCCTGTGGAGCCGTGAGATCAAGACGCCATGTGGGTGATGGTGCCCAGAGGCGGCAGGAGGCTGTGGGCAGCACGGAGGGCTGCCAGCAGTGACTTTCGCCGAGCGCGCGGGGTTTCCAAGCCAGGGACCACGCAGGCCCACATGGGCAGTAGTGGGCCAGGAGCATCCAGCACTGTGGCTTTCAGCGGTTCTGACCCAACTGAGGGTGACCGTGGCCATCAGATGCACTGGAGCTGCCGGTCGTGAAGGCTGCACTCATGGACCGGGAGAGTTTGGAGGCATGGGGCTGCGGGCAGCAAGAGCCAAGGGTGCTGGATTCTTTGGGCTTGGCACTGCCGGGGGGTCCGGGCATTGGAGACCGGAGCCACCGGTCTGTTGGTGCAGGCTGCTGGTGGTGGGGGCTGCGCTCTCGTGGACCAAGAGATATGGAGGCTTGGAGCCATGGGCGGTGGGGGCCACGGGCAGCGAGGGGCGGCTGCTGGGTGTGGCAGGGCATGCAGGGTGCTTCACGTGCAGTGCCACCAAGGGTTGGGTTGGTTGTGGGAGGACCTTGTGGACCACAGAGGTCACTAGCCTGAAGACAGTGCCGCAGGATGCATTCTGCGTGGAAACCACTGACAGTCAAAAACTCCTGGTTGTGCAGGGGCTTTTCTGTGACCTACCAGTATGGGACTGAGCTGACGTGGAGAGGGGATGCGTGAAGGCACAGTGCCAGCTCGATGGGGAGGGGGCAGCGACTCAAGGATGTTGGGGGCAGCTGCGCCTGGCAGGGCTGGCACAGGGGCACCAGGCTGTGGAGACTCCCCTGCAACGTTCACCAGCGTGGAACCGCGCGAACATGAGAACACCACATGAGCGGCTAGGCAGCTGCTTCCACTAGTGTTCCATGAATATAAGCTAATGATTTGCTTTTATTTTTCCAAGAAGGCAAAGATTCTTCTTTCTCTTTTTCTTTTCCCCTCTCTTTTCATTCTTTTTCTCTCCTTCTAACTAATCAGAGAGATGGGTTCTGTCAGGAAAGCCTGTAGTCTATCAGAGAGGCAGGCTATGTCTAGAGAGCCTGTAATTAGAATGAACTGTGAACAAACCTCCACAAGTACCCCCCCCTTTAGTTAAAAGGTAAGAAGTATCCCTTAACAAAACACAACAGCATAGCTGTGTAAAGGGTGAGGAATGCCATAACCTATTTATTTACTCTTTGAACAGTACACTTGTAGGGATTACTTAATCACTGTCATATATTTAGATGTTGTACATTACTGATAGGTTTTGTATGCAGATACAATTGTAAGTGAAAATATGAGATAAGTTAGGAAACCTCTACTAACATTCTGCTTTCATTAGTGCATTTGAAATTACTTCATTTGCAAACTTGCAAAGCCTTCCAGAGAAAGCAGTTTCCAAATACCTTGTGGAAGCTTTGCACAGAAACGCTGTTAACAATTTTGGATTTTATTTATACGTGACATCTTAAAGATATCAGAAAGAGCTGAGCTGTTCTTTCTGTGTGGGGGGTTTGATGCACTACCTAACTATTAAATAATTTGGGCAATTCAGAAACTAGTTTAATAAGAATTTTTGTATTGCATTTCTAAATGCTGTCCATTATATCAGAAATCCTCTTGAGTTTTGCCTAACAAGAGAGGAAAGACAGCTTCTTATTTAAGCAGCTGGGGAAAGGGGACTTAGGTTTGGTTTTTGTATTGCCCTCTTCAGAGAAGATACAACAAATCTATGCTTGGCCTTAAAGGAATAGAGGTAGAGGATGAGACATATTAATGTATGCCATGGGAACACTGAGAGAATTTGAAAATTTGGCACCTCTTCATTTCAAAGCCTTCAGTCTCATCTACTGGAAAGTGCCTCAGTATTTTCATCATTCTGAGAACAGGGGACAGCCAGTGTATGCCTTGTTCTCTCTCTTTTCAGTGCCTTTCTCTCTGGTTCTAGCTTGTATTCATTTCAAAGGAGAAACCTCTTTTCCTTATAAAGGAGATAAGCCAAATTTTTTATACTTGTTATGCTGGAATTATTCTTTGTAAGAGAAGTACTTGTCCAAATCTTCAGAATCTAAATAAATGACCTCTCCTTCATGCCGATCAAGCCCCTAGAAAAGACAAAACAACAAAAAGTGCTCAGTTTTGTGCCCTCCTGCTGTTGTAGGGTGAGAGACAGGAGCCAAGAATCCAACACAGTCTTTCTTTAACCTTTCCTTTAAAACAACACTGTCTGTTCCCACCTCAAAGGCACAGAGGGTAAAATACTGCCTAGAAGCGGCAAGGTGGTAACAAACAGTAGATATCCTACTACTCTCTTCACAGAAGAGCTCTGGGGAGTGCTTTACACGTGTGTGCCAGTGTGTATCTATGGGTACATGTGTACCAAGGTGTGTGAGTCTGCACATACAATACCTGGTTGTGCTGGTGTGCACAGCTCTGGGTGCACACACAAGTACCAAGGTGTACATGTGCTGTGTGCATTACTGTATACATGTGTGTTAAATTACCCCCTCTCAGGTGTGACTAAGTTTGTGCACAACCCTATGTTTGTGAGTGTGCACAGGCTCTGCAAGTGTGAGCATACCCCTGTGTAAGATATGTGTGTTGATGACATTACACATATTAGTGTGCACAGATTTATATGCTTATGTTAATGTACACAAGTTCTACCTATCAGCAAGTCTTGTGTTTGTGAGTACATGTGCATTAGTAGAGACTGTGCATAAGTGAGTGTCTCTGTGGCACACGTGTGCTAGTGTGTGCAAGTAGAGCATGCACAGCTCCATGAGTGTGTACAAGTGTGTGCTGCTAACAAGTACCTCTGTACACCAAGGCTCTATACCAGTTAAACAAGCACCTGTGTGTGTGTACTAGTTCTGCACATACCCCTACGTGCAGACATGGGCTGAGCACGCCCAGAAACACAGCTCTGGATGCACAACTCCGTGCATCTGGCTGCTGCCCCCCTGAGAAAACAGATGTGTCTGTTTGTGTGTGTCAATGTCTATGTATCACTACTGAGCTCTACTGACCAGAGGAACTCTTAACTCCCTGTGTACAATATGTAGAGTTGAACTTAGTTTATAACAGAGATACAAACCAACCCATTCAAACTGCTGTTATTTATATTCTTATCTCATGCCTTAATTTTGTTGTAGACTTGTTAGAACGTATAAATGTGTGAACTCATTCTCATATATTGATAGACTAACACTACTCCCCTGTTACTGTACTTTGTGTAAGACAAGTCAAAGCCTAACGACTACTCTAAGTGCTTTAGATAACTGTTTAAGTAACATTTTGAACAGAGGATTTAAATTGTATTAGTCATTAATATAATTGTCTTCTGAAAATTACAAGTATCTGTTAAGGGGAGTGTGAGAGTCTGTCCGAAATATCCCTCATCTGCCTCACAATCGTCATTAGGGGACCACTGAAGAAAAGACTCCCCTGTCTAAAATCTCTGGCTTTGTAGGAGAAAGTTACACAAAGGCCCTGAGGCCTGAGAGCATTGCTAAGTTATTGTTTTCACAGGTGTGTTTTCTGCATGCTACACTGAGCCCAATGAGAAGAAGAAGGGGGCACTGTGCCCTTTTTTCAACAGTAGCCAATAGCCTTGGAAGCTGTCCTACCTCTTGGCCTGGCTGGACTTCTCCTGAGCTTTTGGGTGGTGCCCCACAGAAGACCCCTCTCACTTGTTTGCAACCACCGTGACAGACAAACTGAGATGTAAGAAGCCTCTTCACCAGAGAAAAAGTCAAGACATGAAATCCCCATGTGAGAAGGCTCCTCTCACACTTTCCAAGGACAGGGACTGAAACCCCCAACTCTAGGGAGGTGTGTAGGGGGAGGTGAGCTGACCAAAGCAAGATGGATGTTGCAGGTGAGGGCATTGAACCACAAAAACAATGGCCCTCGCCCACTGAGAATATGGACTGTGTGTACCATTTTCCAAACACCATTCTTTCCCCCTCAAAGATACAATAGATTCGGTTTCAAAATCATTCCCCTTCCCCCATCGAAAAAGAGTATAATTAGAGTCCAGATGAACTGCATCCTTGAGATCTCCCTGACGTAACAGGCGGATCCTCGACTGGACTGGACCAAAGGACCTCGTCTCTACGTTTGGTAGCTATATCCCCCTCTTTCTCTCTCTCTCTCTCTCTCTCTCTTCTCTCTCTTTCTCTATCTTTTTCTCTCCCTTAATCCCTCTATCCCATTTTGCTGTGGTCATTCAATAAAGGTGCATTTGTTTCGATTATTACTGCAAATCCCCTGTGCTGTGTCGGTTTTTTGCACCCTGAGATCAATCCACGAACCATCACAGAACCCTTTTATAAGGACAGTTCGTGACAGGGAGGATCAGTGAAAAATGTTAAAATGCTTCACTTAAAACTGAAGTATAGTGAGAACCAGAGGGCAAGACCAGGTTAGCCCCTGTACTCACCACCAAGAACATTATAATAACCCTGAAGCAGGCAGCAACCCTGTAGGCATGGTAGGTAGCGGTAAAAGCCATACTGGACCTCTGTTCACAAACTCTACCAATCATTTTGCTTAAAACCCTTTTCCACTGTCCTCACCCACATCAACAGATACTTTTAAAAATTAGTTAATTACTCGAGCCAAATAACTTAGAAAAGGGGGGATTGTTATAGATGGATAATGAGATGATTGGCTCTCGCAATTAAGAGATGAATACTGTGTGAATATTAAGACAAGCTATACTGATGTATAGTTATGTTGTTGTAGTTTAGATGTCCTCTGTTCTCCCCATAGTTCCCTTTCCCCCTGCTCTCTATTGTTACTATCAGACAGCCTGTGTTATCTAGGGCAAGTAGAAAGAAGGCATGCACATGTGCTCCTTCCATGGGGCAGTTGGGAATGGAAAAGCTTGTTGCTAAGGGGGCGAGGCATGACAATGCCTGACCCTCCAATCAAGTTACAAGAAAGCAGTCTCCACCAATAAACGACAAAGAAGAGCTGACTGACAGACTTTGGGAGGGGCCAGGGTTGGCTGATGCAACCCCCCCAGGAGTATAAAAGACTGAGCATCCATCTTGAAGATGAACCAGCCACATGGTAGGCAGCCACAAAGGCAGTTCCCAGTGCTGCAGTTTTTCCTTATTTAGTCCTTTTGTTGTATTTTTGTTAAGGTTTAACAAACCTTTTAAAATTTTTAAAGTGAGCAGTTGTCTCTCACATCTACAATGTTGAAATGTAGAACAAGGGATAATTACTTACCTCTGCAGAGGAAAGAATGAAACATGAGTAGGTTTTCTTAAGATCCTTAGTTAGAAAAATGTTAAATAGATGCAATGTTTTAATATTCATGGCACTCCTCTAAACTTTTGTTATAAAACCATTTTTTTTGTTACACATCAGCTAGTTTTCATGTATGATAAGGTTTCAAGCTGGAAATATACTTACATAGACTCAGTGTCTTTTTCTTTTTTCATAATCCCTGATAAACCAAATGGCTTCCTCTTTTCTGGTTTTATCCCTGTGAAACAAACACTTTTAATTTAAAGATCAAATAAATGAGTATATATGTCAATGTCAGACACTGGTGCATACCAATACCAAGACCTTTTAAGTGCTGCAATGACAAGTGATACAAAAATCTAACAGTGAAGGTAGGTATGAAGCTAAACTAAGTGAACAAAAGAATAAGAGAAAATTATTCCAATATGTTGTTCAATAGCATAATGTGCCATAGCAGGCCCAGAGCTTGCAAGGGCTTCCTGGCTGCCAGCAGCCTAAGATAGGAAATGCCGAGTCATGATGACTGGACCTTAGAAGCCCCTCTCTTCCGCCTTTGGACCCTTGCTTATCTCTCTGTAAGACTATAGGCCACTTTCTTTTGACCCTTGCTATTGGACAATTTCCAAAACCCCTGTACCCTATATACAGAGCTACTTTTGCCCAGCTCAGCAGAAGAGCTGTCCCTGAGACCTTCGCAGAAGACTTCAATAAAGACATCACTGTGGAACCTCATACAGCTTTATCCTCTCTCTACCTGCATCTGCCTGCCTGTGGCATCTAGCAAGCTAAGAGCTGAAATCACAATGAGCTGATAATCACTAAAAGAGCTGATATCACTTAAGCTTGCTAAGGTTGCCTGTGGCTAAGAACTGCTTGGGAACTCGGACAGACGGACAGGCCTGCGCCGAGCAGGACTGTGCTATCCAGACCCCATTGCAGCCTGTTGGGGACACCCCGAAACCCAGCTAAGGACGTGTTAATGTGCCAGTTTGGGCTGGAACAGAGTTAATTTAATTCACAGTAGCTGATATGGGGTTGTGTTTTGTATTTGTCCTCGAAACAGTGATGATAACCCAGGGATGTTTTCATTACTGATGCACAGGGCTTACACAGAGCCAAGGCCTTTTCTGCTTCTCATCCCACCCCATCAGTGGGGGCACACAAGAAGTTGGGAGAGAACACAGCTCGGACAGCTGACTGCAACTGACCACAGGGATATTCCAGACCCTATAACAACATGCTCAGTAATAAAGCTAAGGGGAAGGAGAAAAAGGGGATGTTCATAGTGATGGCATTTGTCTTCTCATTGCTATGCATGATGAGGCCCTGCTCCCATAGAGGTGGCTGAACACCTGCCTGCACATGGGAAGTGAGTGAATTAATTCCTTGATTTGCTTTGTTTACACGCACAGCTTTTGCTTTCCTACTAAACTGTCTGGCCTCAACCCGCAAGGTTTCTCACTTTTACCCTTCTGATTCTCTTCCCCATCCCACTGGAGGAGAGTGAGTGGCTCTGTGGGGCTGAGTTGCCTACTGAGGTTAAAACACATCAGCTTCAAAAAAAAAAATTAAAATATGGTTCAAGCAACACATTAATAACATAAGCCTCTATAAAACTCATCTTTGTTTTGCATCCAACTCTCCAAGCTGTGTATGCTGGACTGCCACTTATTTTATGGAAGATGGATGCACTGCCAGATTTGAGGAAAGGGAATGCTCACAGAAGCTCAACAGGAGCTATTGATTCAGCCAATCCTGAACAGATAATGGACTTGGGTCAGAAACTGAATCCTGTCTCTCTCAGCTACTGCAGTTCTACCCTGCTCTAATTTCCTTGCATTTTCCTGATACCTGCAAGCCCCTGTCTCTCCTAAAAAGTAGGATCTTGGTCCTGTAAAACCTAACATCTCTTGGCTTTCCAGCTGATGTCGAGTTCATGATTTCCCAGTGCTGTAGCCAGCTCTAATTCTGGCTTCCACTGAGTCTGGAAACGTGCCTTCTCTCTATATTTTCTTCCTTATTTTTAGTATGGGATATATGTAGCTTTAGTAAAGAAAAAAGTTTGCTTTCATATCCATTTAATGTAGTAAAAATAAATTTAAATATTCCATCAGACTTACTGCCATGTTTGCTTCTGTCCCCATTTTTTGCTGAATCTAAGTAGACTGTCAAACTTGAAACAAAATGACCAAGTGCAAGCATCCAATCCAACTAGTCTTCAGGTTTATTTTGATGTAAGATACTACCTTACTGCACGCCTTTAAGCAAAATGGTGGAAATAATTTGTTTTCTAGAATTTAACAATGGACAATTTGAGCGCGCCATTAAAAAACCCACAGTATTCCCATTTACAGAAATACATTACACAGCAAATAAGGAATCTCTTCACTTTTAGGAATTTTCAGGGTGAAATAACTCAAAATTTCTCACAAATCAGGTAGCTATAAATTCAGCCATATCTTATAGTTTAATAGAAAAAGAAATTGCTTCAAAATTATTTTTAAATTGCTAGTTGGGGATTTAGTTCCTTTCTGTGTGATATCCCACTCAAAACAATGAGAAATGGAATGTGAGAGTACATTCTGAACATGCATCTCCTTTGCTTCAGTCAAAAGGCTTATCATGGAAACCCAGAATGGTTTGGGTTGGAAAAGGCCTTAAAGATTATCTAGTTCCAACACTATACCATGGGCAGGAACACCTTCTGCTAGACCAGGTTGCTCCAAACCCCATCTAACCTGGCCTTGAACACTTCTAGGGATGGGGCAGCCACAGCTTTCCTGGGCAACCTGTGCCAGCGCCTCACCATCCTCACAGTAAAGAATTTCTTCCTCATACCTAATCTAAACCTACCCTTATAAAGTATTGTAGGTCTCATTTCTATGGAATTTTGTTTCTTAAAAAAACCCCAGCTTTTTGGTCTATGGGAATATAGAAATTAACATGTGACTATCCTTTTCTCCTCACCCTCATGTACTATCTACAGGATTCTTAGGTAAATAACTATGCTACAACAACTCACCTTCAACTGCACTGGCTGTGTTACATTCCTGAAATTCAACAGGGTCTGAAAGAAATAAAAACAAAGATAAACATTAGGTTAAATTTAATCTCAAATGAAGGTCAAACCCGAAGATATTTTAACAACTATTAATATTTCCTGAAACTACAAAACAATATAAATAAAAATTTATGTGGCAACTGAAAACCACAATTTCTCTGCCAATGGTCAAAAATCATACATGTACAGTGAATCATTAAATATTTCCTTTCCTCATACTGGAAAAACTAAAATACTACTGCACACTGTCTAAATACAGTTTAATTTTCAATATTATTACAACCACATGAAAAACTTCTTATTTGTTTTCTGATTCAAAATTTCATCCATAATATATATGAGAGACTGGAAAGATTGATGTCTCAAGACATTTTGGGGGGCATGTATGTGGGGGAGGGGGCAGGTTGGGCCTTGCCCAGGCGAGATAGTGAACTTCCCCCCCCTCCCCCGCCCTCCACCCCCTGCACTAGAGACAGTATCCCAGCCCTGTGGTGGTGCCAGTCATGGGCATAGTGGAGGTAATGCTCCACACCCATCCCTGGAGGCCCTAATCGAGCTCCTGAGTGGCCAAATGACCAGAGGTCCTACCTGAGGGAAGGACCAGGGCCCAGGAAGGCCAAAGGGTATTTAAGGCCAAACAGGAGGTCATCACATGGTTTAGACCCTATGTTCCTCTTGGAAGTTCTGTCTGAACACTTGGAAGCAAGGGGTTGGATGCACTCAACCCCTTAACTGAACTAGCAGTAGTTTGTTACAGGCTCAAAAGGACATAAATGGCCTGAGTTGTAGACAGGTCAAGAGTTTATCTAGTTCCTATCTGTTCTCTGAAAACCTGCAAAGGGGCAGAGTGACCCAGTGAGCATCAATGCATATGTGCTTGGAACACCAATCATGTGATTAACACATGAATAGCAGGTGGTACAAGGAGTCTCATACATGCCTTTCACATTTTATGAAATTTGACTACAAGCCAACCACTTTATTCCATAAATAAAACAGTGTAAGTGAGCCTTCTTTGAGCTCTCCCTGCTAAGTAGCTGACTGCATGGCAGTGATCTCCCCTTGAGCTGGGATGCCTCTCAAGGTTGCTACTCAAGGTCAAGACCTCTTACCAACTGCAGATCTTATAATATAGAGCACTAAGATTTTACCTTGGTAACTTTGATTCTGTCTTGGTAGTTTTGAATCACTGTTAAATCCTTTGTGCAGTATAGTAATAGAACAAACCTTGCCATCAAACTTTGTTAAGTCACACTATTATAGCATCATATTTCAATAAAACCACTTTTGCCGATACCTTAGGCTGCAGGTCTTTAAGCAGTCTAGATTGCCCATTAACAACAAATTGGCAGAGTTGGCAGGATCCTAAATCAGGATTCGTGACAAGTTGACACAAGGTAACAGTCCATTGTCATTGCAAAGGGCAGTCCTAACCCTCATTAGAACCATAGATTTGTTAAGGTTGGAAAAGACTTCAAAGACCATCAAGTCCCTCCCCCATTATTGCACCTTATGCAGCTACTTCAAGTGAGAGACAGAAATATTGAGAATTTATTTACAAGCAACTGAAGTAAATAGATTGTAGAAACCTCAAATGCAGAAATTACTTTCACTTCCTAAAACACGCATGCTAATAAGTACTCTGATTTATCTTTATTATGAAAATAAAATTATTCTAGAGCATCCACTATAAAACGTGTACTTGCAAGCATTTTCCAGTGTTTCTAGTGAATATGTCATAGTCTTTAAATAAATAGCTGATATAAACAGATTTTAGATACAAGCTTCAAATTGTTTTTATGTAGTAGAACATAGCAAATCATTGTGCTGCAATTAGACATGCCACAATGAAAGTAAAAAATAATTGAGCTGTGAATTAGAATTGTGAATTACATGACTGGGTTTAACTGCATGAATCAAATACAAATTAAGTACCTCAAATGTTTCTATTTGTAATGTAACTCCCTATGTTGCGGTATCAAATGTTTGCTTGAGGGATGTTAGCAGGAGTTACACAGGGGACAGCAGCAGCAGCAGCTGACCCATGTCTCTGAATAGGTTGAATGGGTCGAACAATAACAAGACACCATTTTTACTAGAATGTGAAGAAATTTAAAACAGAACGGTCTTCGTGGTCTACTGGCCTGTGACTCTGGAAATAATAATAAAAGATGTCAAGAAGACAGATTTATTGCAGAACTGTGATTAGGCTTTTAGCCTGTAGCTAAATATAGAGTTTGCTTTAGGAGGGGTATAAAACTTGATGTGTTTTGTGAATAAGATTCACTTGCATCTCTGCTAGTGTGTCTCATCTTTCATGCATCACAAATGGCTCCCAACGTGGCCTGAATACTGCTGTGGCGATCCAGTCCGGTGATGCACCCCAACTGAACCAGCTGGATGTGCCTGATCAATCACTGAGGAGCTTCTATCATCACTGTCTATAGACCAAGGTTAGCCAAAGCAAGCAGTCAGGAAGTTTTTTTTTCTCTTATCATGGGCCAAAGCACAACCAAATCTCACAAACTTCATAAAGACTGTTGCCCAATACCAAGGAGCAAGGATTTAAAGTACTACCTCAGAAACTCATGTCTTTACTCATCTGGATCCATCAAAATTGCCCCTGGTACCCCTCTGATGATTCTTATGAACTTATTAATTGGCAAAATGTTGGTGAATGCTTACAAACTTGTCAGGTCACTCACCATGACGTTCACTCCAATGATATTGTTACTTGGCATGTGATCTATTCTGCCTTGCAACAATTTAAGGAAGTGGATGGTGTCCTTTTGGATGCACCACTATCCTCTCCTTCTGAGAAGGGTGACCCAGAATGCCAGGATCCTTTTGATCCCAGACTGGTCAACCCTGACCAAGAACCAGATTCATACCCTCCTCTAACCCCTGTTCGTGCCCTGGCAGCCACCGCTTCTAGCATGGAAGAAATATTACAGACAGTATGCTGAAAAGTGGCTGCCACCATCTCACCTACCTACCCTCCTTCTTATGTCACATCTCATTCCTCTCACAATTATGAGGACATTTCATCCACTGAGCCCAAGCCAGAAAGGTTTATACATAGCTGCCACAGAAGGGCTTTACATGAAGGAGATATTGAATTTTTACAAGCAATGCCTGTTATATATTGCAATCAAAATCCACATCATGAAAAGTTGTCATATGTAATGGTTAAAGAAATAAGGAAATTGGTGAAGGAAAACTGCTTGCATTCCTCCTTTACTGTGAATTTAATAGATGCTATAACTGAATTACATACCATGTTACTGGTGGACTGGAAATCTCTCTTTAAAACAGTTTTAATGGGGGGAGCAATGCTCTGTGTGGTGGACAGAATTCATAGATTTGGCTCAAACCCAGGCATTGAATAATGGTAATCAGCACCCAAAAATTAATATCACGGCCCCCCAACTCTCTGGTACCAGCATGTATGCTACTGCTTGTGCTCAACTCCAATTACAACCGCAGTCTTGGGAACAAAGCAGAGTTATCTCCTTGTGTGCGCTACAAAAGGTACCCAATACAAAAAATTTAGAGCCTTGTTTTGCCACCATTAGTCAAGCTTCCCAGGAACCATATATTGCCGTTATTGATCAACTGCAAACAGCCATCAGGCGCCAAATGGAAATGCAAGCAGCAGCCAATTCTGTTTTAAAATCCCTTGCTTATGAGAATGCTAATAATGACTGTAAAAAAGATATGATATGCAACCATACAGACGTTGAACTTGCCAATTGCATCAAAGCATGTGCTAATATCAGCTCAGAACAATATAGAGCAGAACTAATTGCTCCAGCAATCGCTCAGCAATTGCAGGCAGCTAAAGCAGCTGTTATATGCTTTGCATGCAGAGAAGAAGGGCATGTTAGAAAGCAATGCCCAAAGGGACAGAAAACTAATAAAAAGCCAAACAAACCCTGCCCTCGCTGCAAAAAAGGCTTTAATTGGAGTAACCAATGCCACTCTAAGTACGACAAGGATGGCAACCCACTCCAAAAACAGGGAAACTCGAACAGGGGCGCAAAGGCTGGTGTCCCTCAACCCAGCAGGGCCCACTTCAGCCAACCTCCAATGCAAATTCAGGTCTGGCAAGGGGCACCCCAGGCAGGGCCAGCCTGGACCTGGCCATCAGCTCTACCACAGTCTTAAATGACACTTCTGTTCATCTATTACCCACTGCTGTTTTTGGTCCACTACCATTTCAAACTCATGCTTTATTAATGGTTGTTCTTCTACCACTCAAACTGGACTGTTTATTTTACTGGGAATTATTGATGCAGATTATAAAGGGGAAATCAAAATTATGGCTTGGGCTCCTAACCTCCCTTGTACTGTGCCTCAGGGGAGTCACTAGGCACAACTCATACCGTTGCCAGCAATTTTTTGTCCAGTGCCAATATTGCAGCAGCAACAAAACAATGGGAGCTTTGGAAGCACAGGTGTTCCTCAGATCTTTTGGTCTAAAGTAATTGGAACACAACAGCCATTACTTACTGGCCAAATAGACTCTTAAGTCTTTTACAGGACTGGTTGATACTCGAGCCAATGTATCCATCACAGCACAGAAGGAGTGGCCTCCTGACTGGCCCTTGACACCCTTTACGGTTATTGTCATTGGAGTTGGCAGACAACAGATACCATGGCGATCAGCCAAAGAACTATGCATCGTTGGACCAGAAGGCAAGACTGCCACCTTGCAGCCGTATGTACTCTCGATCCCGGGCACGTTGTGGGGGCCAGATCTACTGACTCAATGGGTCTTGATCATTACAGTGCATTTTTGATAGGGGCTACCTATGAAATGCCACTCTTGAAACTGACCTGGCTTACAGATAAGCCTGTCTGGATCAATCAGTGGTCCCTAAGAGGTGAGCGGCTTCATCAAGGCCGAATCCTTCTACAGCAACAATTACAATTGGGCCACATACTCCCTTCCACCAGCCCATGGAATACACCTATTTTCATTATCCCTAGGAAATCGGGAAAGTGCAGACTTTTACAGTATCTCAGGGTAGTCAATGCAGCCATGTCACCTATGGGGTCATTACAACCAGGAATACGTAATCCCACAATGATTCCAGAACATTGGGAATTGGCAATAATTGATTTAAGACACTGTTTTCTCACAATTCCTTTACATCCTGGAGACGCACCTAAATTTGCCTTTTCCATCTGTCATGGTTTGAGCTCTGCGCAATGTCAGTGCCTCTATGAAAGTGCTTCTTTCCTGGTGTTTGCTGTGAGATGTGATCAGAAATAGAGCAAAGCAGGCTCTAGCTTAGGAATAAAGGGGAAAAAAACTTTATTAACTTACAACTATAAAAGAAAACACACAGAACTCAGGATGAAAACTTTCTAAAAACATTCCTCCTCCCCCCACCAAATTTCTAATATATTCACCCCTCAGATATCTTACTCTCAGTCTAGCACCACCCTTCAGATTATCAATTCTTGTTGTGGTGTGAAGTTAAATCCTGTCCCTCAGCTGTGACTACTTCCTCCTTCCCTTCCCCCTGCCCTCTTCCTAATTGCTGTCTGTCAAGTTCCACATTCCAGCAAGGGCATTGTGTGATTGGCAGAAGTTCAAAAGATGCTTCTCAGGCCTGGGGTCATTGGCCTTTCCAGGTGTCATTGTCCCCTGAGACCGTCCCCCTCCCACCTGGTTGGTGGCTCACCTATCCTCTCCCTCGCCCCTCCCTGTGGGCTTAAAAGGCATTGGAACCATGTGGTCGGGGTCTGTTGGAGTTGTTACCGAGATTCAGAACTGTGTCACCCTGGAATAAACTCTGGATTTGACCCTCTGGCAGAACTCGCTCTCTTTCTCTTCACCATCGCCTGAACGTTTTCCACTAGAGGTAAACTGAGTTCCTACTTTGCTTGGACTCATTCTGAGTGCCTAACTGCAACTGCCAGCCAGCCAAAGGTGTCTCTGAGGTGAAATATCCCCAGCAGTTACCTATAGCTCAGTGCACCAAGGCTGGACGAACCCAGGCACGCTCTACTCAGCAATAATAAATTCTCAGTTCATCAAGGAGAGAGGAGTCCCTCTTGTACCATAGGCTTCCCCAGGAAACACAGCTGAAACTTCTTGTGTTTCCATGTCACACGTGGCACTGCCCGGAGATCATTTTGCCTTCTATGTGACATCTTCCTTCCATGCCCAGTGCTCTCACCACTGTGCATGGACTAGAGCTGCTTCTAGGGTTTTCTTTTTTAAAGGGTGCTTTGCCCAGTTCTAAAAGGAGCACAGTCTCTTACTTTTGGGACACCTGTCCCCCCCAAATTTCACCCCCTGAGGCCGAGGGGTCTCGAGAACAGAGATCATCTTCTTCTTCTTCTTCTTCCCTGAAGATGGAGGGCACTACCACTACTCTCCTCACCCGTCATCTCTGTTCACGCACTCTTTCACATCACATCACTGCACTCTCTTGGCTCTAAGCCATTGACTCCCCCCTAAATGCAGTCTCTGTGTCACAGGAAAAAATGGTTCTGTCTATGGCCATACAAGAAAAGTCCAGCCAAAGGCCACTCTATCACCTCCTCCCACCTAAGATTTTTTTCAGCTTCTCTCGTGGCCCATTTCCTCTTATCTCATCTCTGTCTCTCTTCTCATTCAACTCCAGGAGGAATCAGCATTTGCAAGGTTTCCAGCATCTAAGAAAACAGTTAAAAGTCTCAGGCTCTGCCTGTCCGGAACTCCCACGCTGCCCAGCCGGGCACCTCATCACAACCCCCCCGTCCTTCACGCTGGCCGTGCTATCAAATTTCAAGGTGGCACAAGCACAGACACCAGCTCTCTCTCTCTCTCTCTCCTGGGAGGGAGCTGCCCGAAGCCTCTCAGGGTTCCTCCACCCTTCTATCTTGCAGGGGCCTTCACCTCCCTTCTCTGTCCCAGGCCCGGCCTACCTCAGTCAGGTCTCGTGGCCTCCCCTCCCCCGCCCAGCTTGGAGCCGGGCAGGGGAGGTCTGATCTCTCCTTCACGGACAGAACTCAAAAATGAGAGCTTCCCCCTGGGAGTTCTCAGCTTTTAATCCCCCTGTGTTCTCAGAGGCGTATCCATGTCCTCAGTGGCCATACCAGGTGCCAATATTCAAATCTGAGCACCTATTAGTTTGACCACAGCATCCCAAAAAACTCACTTCATCTCAAACCACGACACCATCTTTCAATCATGAAGCCCCCATGGAACAATACCACTGAATTGTCCTATCCCAGGGTTTGAAAAACAGTCCAAATATTTGTCAGTTTGGCATCCATTCAGCAACACAACCAATATGGCAAAAATATCCATCTGTTTTGCTGTATCACTATATGAACAATATTTTAATTGCCTCCAACAGCATGACATTATTGTGCGATTGTCTTGCAGCTTTAAAAATGACACCGACCAGCAGAGGTCTGCACATAGCCACAGACAAAATTCAAACAGAACCTCCTTGGAAATACTTGGACTTAAAACTACTCAAAACAACAGTCACTCCACAGCTGGTAACTTTAAAAACCAACATACACACATTGAATGACTTGCAAAAGTTATTGGGCACCATTAATTGGATTCACCCTCTGCTGAGAATTACAACAGAAGAATTATCTCCTTTATTTCAATTGTTAAAAGGGAACCGAGATTCCTCTTCCTTAGGCAATTGACAAGAATTTCCCAAAAGGCTTTAGAGACTTGTCAACGTTTGAGCCTGGCGCAATGCCAGTGCCCCCATGAGAATACCTCTTTCCTTGGTATCTACTGTGAGATGTGATCAGAGACAGAGCAGAGCAGGCTCCAACTTAAGATTGAAAGAAAAAAAAAAACTTTGTTAACCTAAAACTACAAAGAAAAACACACAGAACACACAAAACACAGGATGAAAACCTTCCAAATTTCTTCCTCCTCCCCCCACCAAATTTCCAATTCCATTACCACCCTTTAGATAATCAATTCTCAATTCCTCAAGAAGAGAGGAGTCCCTCTTGCACCACAGACTTCCCCAGGAAACAGTCGAAACTTCTCGTGTTTCCGTGTCACGTGTGGCACCGCCCGTAGAACATTTTGCCATCGTGACCTCTTCCTTCCATGTCCAGTGCTCTCAAAACTGCACATGGATCAGAGCTGCTTCTAGGGTTTTTCCCTTTAAGGATACTTTGTCCAGTTCCAAAAAGAGCACAGTCTCTCTCTTTTGGGACACCTGTCCCCCCCAAATTTCACCCCCTGGGGCTGAGGGGTCTCTTGAACAGAGATCATCTTCCTCTTCCTCTTCTTCGAAGACGGAGGGCACCACCACCACCCTCCTCACCTGTCGTCTCTGTTCACACACTTTCACATCACCGCACTCTCCTTGCTCTGAGCCATTGCCTCCCTCTAGAATGCAGTCTCTGTGTCACAGGAACTCAAGGGTTCTGTCATGGCTATCCAAGAAAAGTCCAGCCAAAGGCCACTCCATCATCTCCTCCCACCTAGGATTCTTCTCCACTTCTCTCAATCTCATCAACTTCAGGAGGAATCAGCATTTGCAAAGTTTCCATCCTCCCCAGAAGGGTTAAAAGTCCCAGCCTCTGCCGGTTTGGTTCATGAACTCCCACGCCTGGCTGCCCTGCTGGGCACCCTCCCCTTCTCCTTCACGCCGGCCGCGCTATCACAGGCACAGGCTCTGGCTCTCTCCCTCTCTCCGGGGGGAAATGGGGGATGGCTGCCGAAGCCCTAGCAATGTTCTCCTCCACCCTTCGGCCCAGGCCTGGCCTACCTCCCTCCGGCCGCATGGCTCCCCTCCCCACCCCTGCCCAGCTCAGAGCTGGGCAGAGGAGGGTCTGTTCTCAGTTCCAAACCAGAACTCAAAAGAGGAAATTCCCCTGGGAGTTCACAGCTTTTAACCCCCTGTGTTCTCAGAGGCGTATCCATGCCCTCAGTGGACAAACCAGGTGCCAATATTAAAATCTGAACACCAATTGGCTTGACCACACCATCATAAAAAAACTTCATTTCCTCTCAAACCACGACAAGACTCTAAGTGATAAAATCAATAAGTCCTTTGCCACATGTCAAAATCCAGATATGCCTTTGCAGCTGTTCCTAATTTTGCAATTTTTCCAACCCTATACTCTTATTGACCAACGCGATGTGCAAGAACATAATCTGGTTATTAAAATGGATTTTCTTGCCACACACCTTTTCAAAAACTATAACCATTCAACTAGAAATGATTATTTGACTGCTGTTGATGGGATGACGCTGATGTCAGAGCCTGACAGGATATGATCCCCCAGTAGTACATCTCCCTGTTACTGCAGCAGAATTAGAGAATCTTTTCAGGGATTCGCTGTCATTTCAAATTGCTCTTGTGGACTATAATGGACAGTTTATTCACTCAGTGCCTTGACATGCATTGTTACAATCTTTTAAGGTACTTCCCTTCCAACCACATCGCTTTCAAAGACACCTATCCTTGATGCAAAAACTGTCTTCACTGATGGATCAGGGAAAACACACAAAGCTGTGACCCTGAGGAAAAATTATACAGGACAGTGGAAACACTCAACCTTCCAACCCAAATCTACCCAGTAAGTCAAACTAGCAGCCATGGTAGAAGCATTTAATCTCTTTTCACAGACACATATTAACATTGTTTGCGATTCTCTTTATGTTACAGGAATCATAGAGACAACAGAGCATTCATTCCTGAAGGAAGTTTCTAACAAAGCTCTTTTTGTATTATTAATCACTTTGTATAACTTTTTACTTCACAGGTCTCATGAATATTACATTCTGCACCTTAGATCACACACCAGTCTGCCTGGCCCTAAAGTGGAAGGTAATGCAATAGCAGATGCTCTTGCCACGACAAGTCAGTTTACCACAAAAGTTAGGGCAGGCAAAACTTTATCATGATTTCTATCATCAAAATGCCCAAGCATTGGCTAAACAATTTGGTTTGACCTTGCAACAAGCTCAAGATATAGTGAATACTTGTTCACAATGTCAGCAGACTTTTTCCTTACCACAAACGTTAGACACAAACCCCAAGGATTAAAACCTAATGACATTTGGCAAACAGATGTTTCCCACATATCGAGTTTTGGGATTTTTAAATATTTGCATGTTTCCATTGGTACTTTTTCAGGTTTCATAGTAGCATCAGCTCACAAAGGTGAGAAATCGAGAGATGCCACCAAACACTGGCTGCATACTTTTACTACTATGGGGGTCCTTCAACAGATAAAAACAGATAATGGCCCTGCATCTACACCTCAAAAAACACAAGATTTTTTCCACAGTTGGGGGATCCAACATGTTACAAGTATTTCCCATTCTCCAACAGGGCAAGCCATAGTGTAAATGGCACATTACACATTGAAAAACATGCTACAGAAACAAAAAAGGGGAAATCTGGTAGGCATGCTCCATACCTCAAGAGCAGCTTAACAGTGTCCTGGTTTGGGGCAAATTTGGGAAAAAACCTCCAAAAGGAGCCCCTCCAGAAAGCAAACCCACGTGGCCCCTCCCCCAACAGGAAAGAACCTGTTTATTTAACTGATAAAGCACCCCCCCAGCACACAAAATGAACAATATTGGATGACGAAACTCATTCACTGCTCTGAAGAGATGACAAATTCAGAAAATCTCTCCAGTGGGTGGTCACTGTTATCAGTCTCTCTGGCACTGGGAAAGGATGCAGAGTAGGCCCTGGCAGGCTACAAAGTGCAAGCTCTTGGTGTTTCCCTGGGTCCCAGTCTGGAGCAGGTTCAAATGGTTCCAAGAAAAGGGAAAGAAAAACAGTCCAGGGAAAACTCAGACTGCCTCAGCTAGCTAAACTAACTAACTAAAAAGCAAAAGGAGCACGGTGTTCTGCCCCATCTGTGCCCAAACAACAACAGTGGAGTTCTGTGTTCCAGCAGTCTGTGGGGGCGAGTGCAGCTGATAATGAAGCTCTGTGCTCCTTCTTCTCCCCGCCTTCACTCTCAGCCAGTCTTGAAGGCACAGAATATAACATCCAGCATAAACAGAACACCCAATTGGGGATACAAGCATCATGATGTCACCCTAGGACACAAAGCAACTTATATTTTAAATTTTTTTTAATCTTTCCACTAGGGATGACCTAATGGCACATCAAAGACACCTAGGTCAGACAACTGATGGAGAAGGAGTTTACCCAGAAGTTACATACAAAGATGTACACAGCAGTCAGTGGAAAGGTCCAGTTTCACTGTTAGCTTGGGGGAGAGGTTATGGGTGTGTTTCTTTGCCCACAGGACCATATTGACTTCTGGCAAAATACATCAAATGCAGCCAAGGATGACATCAATGAATCTTGCTGTCCTTCTACTGCTATACTGCCATCAAGTGGTGGAAGGAAGAATCTACTGGGCACACATTCTTGAGCCACTACTGTTTTGCCCTATGAACTGGTGGGATCCAGAACCTCCCCTCAGCAACAACCTCCCCTCAGCAACAATGGAATGGAATGGGTAGGAGGAACTTAGCTTCCTCCCCTAGATCAGGATGTTGTAAATACATGTGTTACCAATGCTTCTTATGTTACTGATTTACTGCCTATATGCTTAATGTGGAATCAAGCAAACACCTTTTTCTCCTTACCTTGTGCTAATTTTTCTATGCAATTGCATTTAATATATGTATCCTCGGGAATGGTAAAAAATTTGACTGCTATTACATTGCCGACCATTTTGTCTACCTCCAACAATTCTGTGGATACCACTCCACCTCATTTTCCCAAATGTCATTTTGCATCCATTTCCAATTTGCGATGTTTGGAATGGACATCATGTGTCGCCCTGATTTTGTAAAACTTTGTAAGCCTTCTGATGTTTATATTCTCTCAACAAACTTTCTCACACACAATTCTGTAAATAACCTATGTTTTGCATTCTTTCATGGAGGTGGAGAGAATTGATGGACCCTTGGTCTGTCCAGTGGCATTGGAGAGGTGGCACTGTCACCCTCCAATCCACTGTCACCTTTGGAAAACTATAAATGTTGGAGTCAGAAAATAAAGGTGCTCTCTTTTGTTCCCCTCGAGAGCAGCAGTGTCTGTGTCATCATTTCGTGCCTTATCTCAACATCTGGTGAACCCCTTCGTGTGAATTTGAGACCTTGAGTGTCGTGCGGCCTTGCTGGGTGAGGTTGTATCCTTCCCCCCCCCTTGTTTGCTTGGCGTTGCCTGCTGCTCTTGTGAGAGATGGCAGCCTCTGTGAGTTCCTCGGATGTTTCTGTTCTTTTAGACCTCTGGAAAGTTCTCCTCGACCGGAGGGGAGTTTCCCTTTCCTGGAGTGAGTTTGAGAGTCTGTTTCTGTGGGCCAGAGAGCAAGGGTTTTTTTCGGACTCTTTGGAGGCGCTCTCTAGGGAGGCGTGGTCTCGCGTGGGCGATCGTCTCATGGTTGTTCTCCTTGACGATTCGGTGGATGTGAGATCGCTGATGGTGCACTGGCAGAAGTTGAGTGACGTTTGGCGGGGGTCTCCTCGTTATAGCTCTCGGGGTTCCCTAGGGACCCCTTCTGTCTCGGATGTGGAGGAGGGGGAGTCTGATTTTCTGTATGACGCAGGACCCTCTCCCCCACCCCGAGAGGGAGAGCTGGGGGGGCAGCTCCGCCTCGGAGGGCGATGTCTGTTCCCCCGGGGTGGATTGGGCTCCTGGCCAGCTGGTCCCGAGCCCGGCGGGGGGTGCCCCGCGGGCATCTGGGGGCTCGGTGGAGCCGGGGGGCCGCCCTCGCCCCGCCCCGCCCCGCACGGCTGGCGGGACGGGGGGGGACCCTCCCTCCCTGTGTGCCTTCCCGGCGCTTGGGGACGGCGGGCAGTCACGGGCCCCGCTCCCGCCTCTGTTTGACTCTGATTCCGTGACGATTCTGCGTCTGCACTGTGGCGTCTCCGCCAAGTACCCCCTGGCTGCGGTAGGGACGGCTTCGCCTCCCCCTGCGTCCGGCTTCTCGGAGGGGGGGGCGGTTTCTCCCGTCCCTGGGCAAGCGCAGTCCGTGGCCGCAGGCTGGGGCGGGCCGTCCGTCGCTCCTCCGGCGGGCCCAGCCCCCGCGGGCGGGCAGCGCGCCCCGCCCCGCCCGGCGGAGGCGGTGCCCGCCGCCGCTTCTCGCGGCACGGGTCCGGCCCTCATCGGGGCTTTGCCCGCCCCCCTTGTGCCGGCCCGCTCTGACGTGACTCCATGGGCCGTGCCCCTCTCGGCACCCGGCCCCGCCCCCGTGTCGGGGGAGGGGGGCCCCGCGTCGGTTTCCCGATCCGTGCCGGCGCCCACGCCTGCCCCCCCCGCGGAGCCCTCTGCCGGGGCTGCGGCGCGGCAGGGCGCTGAGGTGTTTCGATTTAGCGCGTCTACCGACGCTGCTGGCGGGAGGCCAGTGACTCCTCGGGGCCGTGGTCAATCCTCGATGGCTTTGTGGATGCTGCCTTCATGTCAGGCGACGGCTCATGTTAATGGCCAGGCTTTGCCGGGTTCGGGAAACCGGAAGCAGAGCGCCCCGGAGAGATGCGCTCCGACACAAGTCTCTCTCCAGACCCCGGAGCCGATGGAGGTCTGCTCTGCCGGCTTGCGGCCAGCACCCGCGGATCAGCAGGTGTGGATGTCTGCACCGCAGCAACTGTTGTCTTAGAATCTTGTCGGATACACAAGATTCCCCTGGATGCTTTTGGTCCCTTGGGTGGAGGCATGAGTGCTCTCCTGATGGGGAGGTCTAGCGCCTCCATTCAGGGCATCATTGTGCACCTGGGGCTCATTGATGCAGACTTCACAGGGCAGATTTGTGCCATGGTTTCCACACCCACCCCCCCTGTCACAGTCCCAAAAGGGACGCGCATTGCTCAACTTGTGCCTTTTAAGTCCTCTGTTCGCAGGACAGCTGACCGGTCACGTGGTATGGGCGGCTTTGGATCCACTGGGTCGCCTCAAGTTCACTGGACCACCGTCATGTCCAAGGACCATCCCGAGATGCCGTGCACCCTGTCCAACCCTGGTGCGACACCGTCGGATATCCGCCTCCGCGGACTTCTTGACAGTGGGGCTGATGTCACGATTCTCTCCCTTGCTGCCTGTCCCCCGGAGTGGCCCCTGGATCCGGTGGAGACGCCTGTCACAGGACTGGGAGGGACGGCGCAATGTTTCGTGAGCCAGCGGCCCGTGCTGGTCGCAAACCCGGAGGGACAGACGGCCTGGGTTAGGCCTCATGTTACCTCTACCCTTGCTAACCTCTGGGGGAGGGATGTTCTGTCCGCCTGGGGGGTGCGCATCGGGACGGGTTTTTGATGGGGGCCACTGCGACGAAGGGCACAGACTGTTCTACGCCTCCTATACGGTGGCTGGTAGACAAACCTGTTTGGGAGAACCAGTGGCCCCTCCCTCATGAAAAATTGGTCGCCCTTCGAAATCTGGTGCAGGAGCAGTTGGACCAGGGTCATCTGGAGCCTTCTACCAGTCCCTGGAACACTCCTGTCTTCTGCATCAAAAAGAAATCTGGGAAATGGAGGTTGTTGCAAGACCTCCGAAAGGTCAATGCCGTGATGGAAGGCATGGGAACATTGCAGGTGGGCATGCCATCGCCTACCATGCTTCCCGCGGACTGGCCGATCCTCATTGTGGATCTGAAGGATTGTTTCTTTACAATTCCTTTGCATCCAAATGACAGGCCGAAATTTGCCTTCACGGTGCCAGCAATTAACAACGCTGAGCCGGCACAGAGATATCAATGGAGGACGCTGCCCAGGGCATGCGCAATTCCCCAGCCATATGCCAATGGTATGTGGCCCAGGCCTTGTCTGGAGTTCGCAAGCAGTTTCCTGATGCACGTCTGTATCATTATATGGACGACATTTTGGTGGCTGCGTCCACCCAGGATGAGCTGCTGAGGATTCAGCCTCGGTTGCTGGATGCTTTGCATGCTCATGGGCTGCAAGTGGCTCCAGAAAAGGTTCAACAACAACCACCTTGGAAGTATTTGGGGGTCAAAATTCTGGAACAGACAATTTGTCACCAAGAGGTGCAATTTGTGCATTCTGTGAAGACACTGAATGATGCTCAGAAATTGGTAGGTGTCATCACTTGGTTGCGTCCATATTTGGGACTGACCAATGCACAGCTGTCTCCGCTGTATGATTTGTTGAAAGGAGACAATGATCTAAAGTCACCTCGCACGTTGACCCCTGAGGCGCAAAAGGCGCTGGAGGTGGTTCAGCAAGCTGTTTCGGCTTGCCAAGTTCATCGCATTGATCCCTCCGTTGATGTCACTGTGTTCATCACCACTCCAGATTCGCATCCCACAGGTATCATTGGCCAGTGGAGTGACAAATGGTCCGATTCCTTGCACATCTTGGAATGGGTTTTCCTGCCCCATCAGCCGCAGAAGACGGCAACTGCATTGTTTGAGCTAATCGCTCGCTTGATAATCAAATGCCGGCAACGGTGTTTGCAATTGATGGGTGCGGATCCCGCAAAGATTGTACTCCCGGTGCAACGGGAGGATTTTGACTGGAGCTTTGCAAACAGTGTGTCCCTGCAGAGTGCTCTGGAAAACTTTTCAGGGCAGATCACTTATCATCTGCCCAGCCATAAGCTGTTGCATGTGGCGAGATTCACACAAATGTCTTTGCGGCCCAAAAATAGTCAGGAACCCGTGCAAGGACCCACCGTCTTCACTGACGGTTCCGGGAGGACCGGAAAGGCCATTGTTACCTGGAAGGATGGATCTGAGTGGCAGGTTTTGGAAGGTCATGAGGATGGATCAGCCCAATTGGTTGAACTGAGGGCTGCTGTCATGGCATTTGAGAAATTTTCCCAGGAGCCTTTCAACTTGGTCACGGATTCCGCCTATGTGGCCGACATCGCGCAGCGATTGGGTCATTCGGTTTTGAAGGAGGTCAGTAATCCTGCCTTGTTTCATTTGCTGAAGACCTTGTGGCGTGCCATTCAGGCTCGGGTTCATCCCTTCTATGTTCTGCATGTGAGGAGTCACACCTCTTTGCCAGGCTTTATAGTGGAAGGTAACGCGAGGGCTGACAAGTTGGCTAACCCAGCGTGGGTGGCACCTCAGCCTGATACACTCGCGCAGGCCAAGGCATCACATGGGTTTTTCCACCAAAACGCACATACCCTGCAGAAGCAGTTTCAGCTGACGCCAACTGAGGCTCGTGACATTGTTGAGTCGTGTGACGACTGCCACGCGCTTGCTCCGCCTTTGCCGGCAGGGGTAAACCCCAGAGGCCTTAGGGCCTTGGAGCTTTGGCAGACCGATGTCACCCAGATTGCCGAGTTTGGCCGGCTCAAGTATGTGCATGTCACGGTGGACACGTTCTCCTCTGCGATGTGGGCTTCTGCTCACACTGGAGAAAAGGCCCGTGATGTCATTGCCCACTGGAGGCAGGCCTTTGCCGTTCTGGGCATACCTTCTGCTGTGAAGACCGACAATGGTCCTGCTTACGCATCACAGAAGGTGCGGCAGTTCCTGCAGTTGTGGGGTGTCTCACACAAGTTTGGTATCCCTCATTCTCCAACCGGTCAAGCTATTGTAGAACGCGCTCATGGTACTCTGAAGCGGGTTCTTCAAAAACAAAAACGGGGAATGCAGGGTGAAACCCCGCACAGTCGGTTGGCGAAAGCTTTGTACACAATCAATCATCTCACTGTGCCGCAGAACTCAAATAATCCTGTCATTTTGAACCATCATCTCTCGTTGCAGGCTGCGGATGAGGCACTTCAGCCTCGAGCGAAGGTTCAGGTGCGGAATTTAGTCACCAAACAGTGGGAAGGTCCCTATGACCTTATCGCTTTGGGGCGCGGGTATGCTTGTGTATCCACAGATACTGGGGTACGCTGGGTACCTTCGAAGTGTGTTCGCCCTGACCTGCGACCGCAGAGACAGAATCCGGCCGACGGGCAACATGGAGACCGTGACCAACCTGAAAGGCATCAAGCGGGTGACTCATCGAGTGATGACTCGGATGCAGACGACGCGAGTGATCGCTCTGATGACTCCTCCGCAAATGGACACTGAACATTGCTCATGTTTGTTTTTCACATTGTTCATTTTCTTTTTTCATTTTTTCTTTTTTAGACAGAAAAGGGTGAGATGTCGCCCTGATTTTGTAAAACTTTGTAAGCCTTCTGATGTTTATATTCTCTCAACAAACTTTCTCACACACAATTCTGTAAATAACCTATGTTTTGCATTCTTTCATGGAGGTGGAGAGAATTGATGAACCCTTGGTCTGTCCAGTGGCATTGGAGAGGTGGCACTGTCACCCTCCAATCCACTGTCACCTTTGGAAAACTATAAATGTTGGAGTCAGAAAATAAAGGTGCTCTCTTTTGTTCCCCTCGAGAGCAGCAGTGTCTGTGTCATCATTTCGTGCCTTATCTCAACAATCATGTATAGGACAACAACCACAACAACAATTCTTACAGTATGGGAGAGTAATTGACTGGGGACCACATAGTATCCCTAGAGAAAAGGGGACAAATACAACCATCCTCCCATTCCAAAAGGCAAACTGCAGCATTGTTTGGCATGATGGTGGAATGGCCGGACCATTGATTCAATATTATCTAGGTAGTAATCAATCATGTGTTCATAAGCATTTCTGGAAGATGTTGTTACCTGCCTTTGGTAATATGGTATATCAGGTGAACTTGGTTAAGAATCGTACCATCAGAAATTTGACATTGTTAGAGACAATCACTAATGACTTGTACTTCACACCTGTATGATTTTGCTTTAGCTAATGATCTTTCAATTGATTATAGGAATGGTTTGTATTTTTTATCTGCTAATTCTTTTGTCTTTAAATAATGTGTAATCAATGAAGATATGAATAATTTTTTTTCTTCTTCCATTTATAAGAAAACCAGAAATTTGGGTACCTGTAAATCTGACTCGGACTTGGGAAAGACAAGATGGTCTTTCACAATTGGCTCAACTATTCCAAGAGGAAATCCAAAAGAGTAAGAAACGAGTTCACAAATTTCTGGGTTGGTTGATTTTTGCCATCATTTCTGCTGTAATAATATAAACCACAGTCTCTGCGGCTATTGCAGCTTTAACTAATTCCATTCATACTGCCCACACTGTGGGACAAGCTTTAACCAATATTACAAAAGAGTTACAAACATAAGAACAAAGTGACAAGGAAATAATGACCAGATTAGATGTCTTGGAAAGTGCTCTTTTGTGGATTGGCAAGAGTTGAGGCTCAAAAATCCCACATATCCTTACATTGTGATTGGGAACACATTTATAACTCGCTATGTGTCACTCCTCTTTCATGGAATGAAACTGAACAAAATTGGTAAACAGTCAAAAACCACTTCCAAGGAGCCTTTGATAAAACTTTAAGAGAAGATATTCACTCACGTCACACTCAGTTAAAAGATCAACGCACAGCTTCGCAAACTGGAGAAACAAAAGGTACTGACAGACTTAAAAAATTCTCTCTCTTGGCTAAATCCGAAAAATTGGTTTTCAGGAATACATTTACAAGTTTGGGGTTTTACTGGATTGTCTGGCAATGATATCTTTTTTAATTTTCTGTCTTGTCCTTTTCAAAAAAATCAGAGCTGTTAAAGGCACACAAAACCAAATTATGCTTGCCCTTGCTTTGTCCATGACGTCAAGAAAAAGAGAAGGGGGAAATGTTGGAGTAACAAATGTTTGCTTGAGGGATGTTAGCAGGAAAGAGTTACACAGGGAACAGCAGCAGCAGCAGCTGACCCATGTCTCTGAATAGGTTGAATGGGTCGAACAATAACAAGACATCATTTCTACTAGAATGTGAAGAACTGTCTTTGTGGTCTACTGGCCTGTGACTCTGGAAATAACAATAAAAGATGTCAAGAGGACAGATTTATTGTAGAACTGTGATTAAGCTTTTAGCCAGTAGCTAAATATAGAGTTTGCTTTAGGGGTATAAAACCTGATGTGCTTTGTGAGTAAATCAGATTCACTTGCATCTCTGCTAGTGTGTCTCGTCTTTCATGAATCACACCCAACATGTATATTTAACTCTTGCTGCACAAATATATGTTTAATTCAGTATAAACACTACATTTTCAGAGAATTTCTCAAACTGAAAATAAAAAAAAGATGCTTAAGTCAAAAAAATAGAAAGACAATTGAGAATTTGATGAGTTAACTTGATACTCACTGCTGTTAAACAAATGTAATTATTTTAAACATTGAATGGAATCTACCAAATATTTACTCTTAAAACTTGCAGAGATTTAATAATTTTTTTTAAATGATGTGCTCGAAGTAATGACTTTTATTTATTGTAATTAAGACCGAGTCTGCAACATTTTCCCTGCCAGTAAAATAACCTGGGAATAGAATCCATCAATACCCCATTCATCATGACATAGTTATTTAGCCTCCAAATGAAGCTCTTGAGGGCAGAATATCAAAAGCCAATCTCAAAGCAGTCTTAAATGCCATTTAAGTTTCTTTACCCTTCTCAGTTACTAAGACTGATCCCCAAACTTTCAAGACTCTCATGGTAATAATTAACTATATATGAATAATCCAGGCTCAAGTAAAACCAATCCTTATTTCAGATCAGTATCTTTAACCTTCACTTCTAACAGAAGAAAGCAAAGATTTTCTTTAACACAAACTTTCTGTATTTTGTCCATTACAGTTGCCTAACATTTGTCTTAGTGTTTTATTTACAGCTTGATAAGAGACAAATACTCATGCTTAGCACTGAAACACACAGAGATATGATGTTCAGATTAGTATTTTTAATTTGATTTAACAGAGGCCAGATTACCCCCCAAAACTTCACCTTGCTCTTGCAACAAGGTATTCTTTTCTCATAGGGAAAACTATAAAACACAATCTGAAAAACTCTCAGTTATTGAAGAATTGGCAAAGATAGTAATGAGATGGAAGCCACACAAAAAGTTTCAGTAAGCAGGTCCCACTTTTGTCTATAAAGTCAACTTGGAAATTTTAAATATGCTTTCTTCTTAATGATATCTATTACCTTATTTTATGCTTCACCAAAATGAGCAGAGTTAATAGACAAGTCCCTTCTCCCCACACACCCTCTCTCCTTCCCTTGAATCTACTAGCTGTTTTACTGCAAGAAAGATAAATAACACTTGTGACAACAGCATTACAAAAAGAAAAAAAAAAAAATACAGATTATTCTGATAGTAGACTCCCTTCTGAAGGGAACAGAAGATACCATATGCAGATCAGACCCACTCCTTAAGGATGTCCGCTGCCTCCCTGAGGCATGAAAGATGTGGAGAGCTTCCTACCCAGTACAGCCCTCAGATTATTATTCAGTCTGAAGTCTGAGGGCAATCAAGAGAGACTTCAGGGCATTGGGACGACTGGTTAAGGGATCAAAGGCACAAGTAGTGTCCTCTATCCTTCCAGTCACAAGGAATGATGAAGGAAGAATCAGGAAGAGCCAGCAACTCAATTCCTGGCACCGAGTGTGGTGTCACTGACAGAACTTTGGGGTCCTTGATCATGGGTTAGTCTATACAACACCAGGCCTGCTGGGTTCACCTGTCTCAAAGGGAGAAAAGGATCTTTGAACAGGAGTTAGCAGGGCTCATTGAAAGAGCTTTAAACTATCTTTGAAGGAGGAAAGGGATAAAACCAAGCTTGCTACAGGTAAGCTGGCGGAAGGGGTGGGGGGGAGGCATGTGACTGAGGAGTGTGCTAGCAAGGTCCTTTGCTCTGCCATCTCAGTGGAGGTAGGGAATGGAGATCTATGTGGCAGCAAAGACACAGGGGTTATTGATTTATCAGAAACTATGGAAGTGCCTGAAAAGAATCACATGGGAATGAGGGCTTCTCCCCCTAAAAAGATGGCCAGATCAATAGCCCAGCTGAAGTGCATCTACACCAATGCATGTAGCATGGACAACAAACAGGAGGAGCAACAAACACTGCACAGCTGGAAAACACTATGATATAGCTGCCATCATGGAGACATGGTGGGATGACTTACACAACTTGAATGCTACAATGGATGGCTATAAACTCTTCAGAAGGGACGGGCAAGGCAAGAGAGGCAGCAGGGTAGCCCCTGTATGTTAGGGAGTGTTTTGACCGTCTAGAGCTTGCCAGTGGTGATGAAAGGGTTGCGTGTTTATGGGTAAGGATCAGGGGTGAAGCCAACAAGACAGATATCCTGGTGGGAGTTTGTTACAGGCCACTCAACCACCATGAAGAGGCAGATGAAATATTCTATAAGCAGCTGGGAGAAGTCTCACAAATGCTGGCCCTTGTTCTCATGGGGGATTTCAACTTACCAGACATCTGATGGAAATACAACACATCAAACAGAAAACAGTCCAGGAGGTTGCTGGAATGTGTGGAAGAGAAGTTCCTGACACAGCTGGTGAGTGAATCGACCAGAGGAGGTGCCCTGCGGGATTTGTTGCTTATGAACAGAGGACTGGTGGATGATTGCTGTATTGCACTAAATAGTTTATTTAGTTGTTGCACTGGTGACGGGTTTTCCCCCTCCCTCATCACATGGTTTCCCCCTCACACACCCCCCCTGTTACACACACCTGGTCTGTCCCACAGGTACTTCGTCCCTCCCCAATGGCATCCCATTGGCTCTGGTTCTCTCTCCCCCACCCCTCACCCCCTAGGGTATAAAACCTCCTGTGTGAGAGTTCCAATCCCTCTTTTTTACCTGGGTGACCTCATCACCTGTGTCCTGCCCCAAGCCAATAAACAGGATACTTGCACCCACGTGGAGAAGAGCGCCTCTCGTCTTTTACCTTTGTCTATGCGGGTCCGTGTGGGCTAGAGTCTTAAGCTAGCCGGATTTGGACTCATATAAGGCCCAAGAAAAACTCGGATTACCGCAGGTGGCGCCCCATGTGTTCATCTCCCACGACGGCCACGAAGGAGCTGGTAATTCCACGAGTGGATTACGTTAGCTTTTGGGACTTTCATCTGCCTCTGATTTCTTCGTCACGTTTTTGTCGGCAAGAAGTCTAGAGGGTGGGATCGAGAACCAGCCGCGCCCACGGCGGATCGATTCCAGACGAGGACTTCTATACAGCTTTCACAGCCACAGTCCCCAGGCGGGGTGAGTATTCCCCGCGAGTGTTAGTGGGACCCTGGGGGAGCCCCCGGAGGGTGGGGGTGAGCTCTCAGTGAAGGGAAACCCGGTTCCGAGGAGGTTTGCGAATTCCGCGCCGTTTGTGCGGGTGGAGCTGCTAGGCGCTGTCTGTGTGCTGTCTCGGCAGCAGCGGGGTTCCGTCGGTCGGGTTTCCGCAGCTCGCTGCTCCCAAAAGCAGCGGCACCTCTGCGTGCGGGGCGATTCGGCGGCGCGGGCGGGTTTCGCGGTAAACCCAGTGCTACGGGCAGCTTTCGCCGAGGCGGCGGCGCGGGCAGTGGCAGGGGAGCCGAGGTTTGCGTTTTTGCCGTGAGCGGTCGCGCCCGGGCAGCGGCAGACCCCAGCAAGCAGCGGCGAGCCGGCACGGCCGGTTCCGAGCGCCCGCGTGGTGGTCACGTGGCGCGGGGGAGTCAGCAGCGGGCGCCCGCCATTTTAAAAGCTGCGCGGTTTGTACGCAAGCAGTTCGTCTCTCCCCCGGAGAGGGGGTAGGGGGGGGAGGCTGCCCGGATTCTTTCCCGGATTCTTTCCCGGATTGGCTGTGGACTCAGTGCTTTCAGTTTGGTTTGTACTAGCTGTTGAGAAGGTAGATTGAGTGCTGCAGAAAGCAAAAAATGGGTGGTAAGCTTTCTGCTACACAGAGAGGCATTTATACCCTAGTTTTAGACACACTAAGTAGTGGAAACGTTACAGTCTCCAAAGCAGTTTTGAAACGGTTCGTTCGGTGGATTTCTTTACATTTCCCTCAGTTTACCCAGCAGAATGTTCATTCTGTCTCTGCCTGGGACAAAATAGGAAACTTGCTAACAGCGAAAGTGGAACAATGAGATGGGACAGTGTCTCAGTTTTTTCCTGTGTTCCTGGTGATTCCGAAAGCAGTCCTAAAGAGGGATTCTAAAGGACGGCCAGCACAAGTCTCCCCTCCCGCAGGTCCTCACACTCCCTCTGCCCCTAAACTGAGAAAGTCAAGCGAGGCTATCCGGCAATTTCAGGGTAACTGGCACTGTCATTGCTTCCCTGGCCTCCCACCTCTCTCTCAGTACCCTGGCAGTTGTGCACAGGCTGACAGTGTACCTTCAGTGCACCTGTCTAACCCAACTTCTGTTATCCCGAGTTCGCATTCTCACCCCCCCACTGCCCAAAATGCCTGCGACCGCATGGTTGGCATTCAGGATACTGCTGACCGCATGGCCGGAGCCCAAAATGGTGGCACCCACATGTTTCAGCCCTCCAATTACCCTTCTTCCCCCCACAATCCCTTTCGCTCACCTGTCCCCAACCCCTTCTGGTCTCACAACCCTTTCCTTCCCTCGGACGCTCCTCCCCGTCCCGTTGTTTCCCCGCCCCCCATTACGTCAACTGGTGACCCCGCCCCTGGTTCCCACGGTTGCCCCGCCTCCCTGCCTTTTTCCCACGCCCCGTTGCCTGGGTCCCAAGAGAATGAGGCCGAGGGCTGGGGGGGTGGGGCTGAGGGCTGGGGGGGTCGGCCCTTGCCTGGTTCCCACGGGGGTGGGGCATGGGGAGGGGATGTCCCCCCTCCTAGTTACCAAGGCAGCGGGGTGGGGGGGGCAGAGGCAGGGGGTGTACCCTCTCCCATTCCCCATGGGGGTGGGGTGAAGGGTGTTTCCCTGCCTGCTTACCAGGACAGTAGGGCTGAGGGAGGGGGTGATCCCCTTCCCAGTTCTCATGGGAGTGGGGCTTGGGGAAAGGGTGGTCTCCCTGCCGGGTCCCACGGGGGTGGAGCTGAAAAGGGAAACCCTGGAGTCCAAAACCGGGAGGAAGAAGCAATCCCCTTGGTAGCCCCAGTTCAATACACAGGTGGTAGGGCTGGTCCTAGAACCTATCAGCCCTTCTCATATCATACAAAGTGCGAGTTATGCAAAAGTCAATTAGAATTTGGGAGAAGTAGTGAAATTTTTAGAAGCATGATGAGAGCTACATTAACATCCCATTGAATTTGTTCCTACTGATATAGTAGATCTTTTCCGGTGCCTGCTTACCCAGTCAGAGCTTGATCTATAGGAAAGCTCCTGGAAGAGATCTCTCAGAGATCTCGTGGAGGAACTCAAACAAACACCTCAGGGTGCCAAAGATTTAGAAAACAATAACATTACTTATAAACATTTATGCGGCGAGGAGGAGTGGGATAAGCCTGAGGACCCAGCTCGGGTGCTGCCAAATTCATTCTAGATAAGGTTTCAAAAGCTGCATACAAGGCTTTTAACCACCTACCAACTGTTGAACCTAGTGGTAGTTTTCTTGACATTAAACAGTCTCCTTCAGAAAGTTTCTTGCAGTTTGTCGACCGACTCCGTGCACAGGTTGAGAGACAAGTACGGGACCCCAAGACACAAATGGAAATAGTGAAAGAGATGGCACAGAGAAATGCAAATGAAGTCTGCACCAGGGTGCTCCTGGGACTGCCTCTCAACCCCCGCCTAAACTGGCAGAGATGATCGAAGCCTGTGCTAGGAAGGCGGAACTGTTTGCTGCACGGGAGGCGTGGTCAAGGCCAACAAACCTAGAGACGGTGGCAGCTCCAGGAGTCAGGAGGCGACAGATGTCACCAGAACAGCTCCAACATGTCATTTGCTTCATATGCAAAAAACCAGGACACTTTGCCCAGGACTGCCCTCACAACCAGCAACAAAAGACACCCTTCACACCAAAAAACTCCGAAGTCAGCACGAACCCGCCCAGCGCCACGACATAAATGCTGCGGGCTTCCCTGAAGGGAAAACCTCCCTCAAAACAGAAAGGGGGGAGGAAGGGAAGTGGGATGTGGGAAAACAACATTGCCATTTACAGGATAAAATCTGGTGGTCTCACAAGCGTTTCAAGCTTGTGACCAGCAATGCTTTTGCTTTCAGGTCTACCCAGTGGGTGGTCATTGGAGTGGGCCTACCTGAGGACTCGCAGAACTTGACAACAGATTGCACAAAATTGGACAGTGAGTACTTTGTTATTGGGGACACTGCACACACACCCATGGAGATTGAGGTGGCCCCCATTACAATCAAAGGGGACATACCTAACCTCATTCTCCTGGCGCGTTGTCCACAGCCACCCTTCTATTTGGCCAAGGGGCAAATCATCGCCCAGGCCATTCCTGTCCGAGCAGACATTTCGGGGGATGACAAGGCACCTAGTGTATACTGGGCAGAAGTAGTTGGCGAGGACAAACCTATCATGGGATGCAACCTGAAGCGTGGAACAGAACATCTCCACGTGGAAGGGTTGCTTGACACAGGGGCAGATGTGACAATCATACCCGAAAGGTTGTGGCCGTCCCATTGGGATTTGCAGCCTGTGGCTGGCCAAATCCAAGGTGTAGGAGGAGTCACATTGGCAAAGATATCAAAAAGCGTCCTGCAAAATGAGGGACCAGACAGAAAATTGGCCAGTGTCCGTCCATTTGTTACTAATTACAAAGCTCCCTTGTGGGGTAGAGACACCATGTCCCAGTGGGGAGTCAAACTGGTCATTCCTAAGACACCCCAGGATTTTTAAAAGCGGCCACTGTGGAGCACCTCGCCCAGGAGTTAACATGGCTGAATGATGATCCAGTCTGGGTAAAACAGTGGCCACTCAGTAATGAAAAGATAAAGGCGCTCGAGGAGCTAGTGGAAGAACAATTAGCTAAAGAACACATTGAAGAGACATCTAGCTGCTGGAATTCCCCAGTCTTTGTAATAAAAAAGCCAGGGAAGGATAAGTGGTGGCTCCTCCAAGATTTAAGAGAAATAAACAAAAGAATTGTGGACATGAGGTCTCTCCAACCAGGGATGCCCTCCCCAGCGATGCTTCCCCAAAATTGGCAATTGGCTGTCCTAGACATCAAGGACTGTTTCTTCCATATCCCTCTACACATAGAAGATGCTCAAAGGTTTGCCTTTTCGGTTCCTACCACCAATCGAAAAGCCCCAATGAAGCGCTACCACTGGGAAGTATTGCCACAGGGAATGAAATGCAGTCCATCCATCTGCCAGTGGTACGTGGCTTCATTGCTGTCCCCAGTGCGCGCCCAGAAAAAAGAGGCAATCATCCTACACTACATGGATGATGTGCTTGTGTGTGCCCCCGATGACATAATACTCCAAGACACACTTGACCTAGTGGTTAAAGTTTTAACCTCTGCTGGATTTCAATTGCAGGAAAACAAGGTTCAGAGGATGCCACCTTGGAACTACCTGGGCTTGCAAATCACTGCGCAGACCATTGTTCCGCAGAAATTGGAAATTAAGAGTGATCCCAAAACCCTAGCAGATCTCCATTCTTTGTGTGGGTCTTTGAACTGGGTCAGGCCTTTGCTGGGTCTTACTAACAGGGACCTAGCTCCCCTTCTCAATTTACTGAAGGGAGAGAGAGAGCTAGTCTCTCCCAGGGAACTGACCCCAGAGGCAAAAACCGCCCTCCAAAAAGTTCAGAAGGCTTTGGCCGAGAGGCAGGCTCATCGTTATAAGCCCGAGCTGCCTTTCGAATTCATTGTTTTGGGGAAGTTACCACACATACACGGATTGATATTCCAGTGGTTTGAAGTACAAAAAGATCCACTTCTAATCATAGAGTGGGTTTTCCTCTCCCATCAGAGATCCAAAACCATCACACAGCCACAGGAGCTGATAGCTCAGCTGATCTGGAAGGCCAGGTTAAGATTGCATGAGCTGGCCAGTTGTGACTTTGAGTGCATTCACCTTCCAGTCCATCTTGCTAAAGAGGGAAAGGGCTCTCCTGAGAAGTTGACAAAGAAAATGTTCAATGACCTGCTCCAGAACAATGCCAGTCTCCAGCTATCCCTGGACAGCTACAGTGGACAGGTGTCAGTCCAGGCCCCGTCACACAAGCTGTTCAACGAGGAATTCCACCTCATTGCTCCTGAGAAAAGGAGTCGTAGGCCACTCAAGGCGCTTACAGTGTTCACTGATGCATCTGGAGCACCCCACAAGTCGGTGATGACTTGGAGAAATCCCCAGACCCAGCATTGGGAAGCTGATGTTGAGTTTGTGGAGGGGTCGCCCCAGATTGCTGAACTGGCCGTAGTCGTGAGAGCCTTTGAGAAGTTTTCGGAGCCAATTAATTTGGTTACCGATTCGGCCTACGTGGCGGGAGCAGTGTCCAGGGCGGAGCAGGCAGTTCTCAAGGACATTGAGGATGAGCATCTCCACAGGTTGCTTTCAAAACTAATTTATTTGGTTTCACAGCGGGAGCACCCTTTCTATGTGATGCACGTGAGGTCACACACTGATTTGCCAGGCGAGATCGCAGAAGGTAATCACAAAGCAGATTCCCTTGCAGCTCCAGCAGAAATGGCACGCCTTCCAGACATCTTTCAACAGGCAAAACTAAGTCACCAACAATACCATCAAAATATTCCAGGTCTAATCCGCCAGTTCCAGCTAACACGAAGTCAGGCTCGAGCCATTGTGGCCACCTGTCCCAATTGCCAGCTTCAGGCAGTGCCATCCATGGGTGTTGGGGTTAACCCCCGAGGCCTTGGCAGCTGTGAAGTGCGGCAGACAGACATCACACACATTCCCAGTTTCGGTCGCATGAAATACGTACACGTCAGCATAGATACATACTCAGGTGTGGTTTATGCCTCTGCCCACACAGGGGAAAGGGCTGCGCATGCTAAACAACACCTGCTGCAAGCCTTTTCAGTATTGGGGGTCCCTAGGGAGATCAAGACTGACAATGGCCCAGCGTATGCCTCCAAGGAGTTCCTGGAGTTTGTCCAGCAGTGGGGAGTGGAGCATAAGACAGGCATTCCCCACTCCCCCACAGGTCAAGCTGTGATCGAACGTGCCCACCATACACTAAAAGAAGTCCTGGCTAGGCAGGGAAATTCTGCAGTGTGGATGACTCCATAACAAAAGCTCTGTAAAGCCTTGTTTACCATCAATTTTCTGAATTGTTCATTTGAAAACATGAATCCTCCAGTAATACGTCATTTCAATAATAACAACCGGTTTAAGTTGTCACAGCGTCCACCAGTTCTCATTAAGGACCCAGAAACTTGGACAACCAAGGGTCCTTATGAGCTCATCACCTGGGGGCGTGGTTATGCATGTGTATCCACCCCCTCAGGCCCTCGATGGATACCCCAAAAGTGGGTAAAACCTTTCATCCCTAAAAATCCAGCTCCAGCAGACGGGGATGAGAAGCAAGCAGCTGTTGCCTCCAAGAGAAGACGCCGCCGGAAAAATAAAGAAAAATCCTCATAGAAAAGTCAGCTGCATTCCGGCAGACCCATGAACTTGTATGTATTTTCTTTAAAAAAAAATTGTCTGCTTTCCTTTGTAGAACAGGAAATCTACCTCCCACTTAACCTCACAAAGAGCCCTGTCCAAGCTGTGATCCTGTTCGCGCTGAGCAGTCTGACAGCTGCGTGGATCGTTCCTCAGCCACGCCAAAACATCTGGGTGACCCTGGCACAGACGCTCCAACAGGACTGTGCTGCATGAACCTAGCATCAAAATCACCCAACATCCATGCAGCCCTCCGAGAAGTACAAGTCAAGCAAGAATCTGAGGACTGTTCAAGGACTGGAGACTCTCGGGGTGGTGGACAAATTTTTAATCAGTAGCACAAATGGTCCAACACATCTCCTTTCAATTTTAGTTAACAGAAAAGGTGGAGGTGTTGTATTGCACTAAATAGCTTATTTAGTTGTTGCACTGATGGCGGGTTTTCCCCCTCCCTCATCACATGGTTTCCCCCTCACACACCCCCCCTGTTACACACACCTGGTCTGTCCCACAGGTGCTTCGCCCCTCCCCAATGGCATCCCATTGGCTCCAGTTCTCTCTCCCCTGCCCCTCACCCTCTAGGGTATAAAACCTCCTGTGTGAGAGCTCCAATCCCTCTTTTTTACCTGGGTGACCCCATCACCTGTGTCCTGCCCCAAGCCAATAAACAGGATACTTGCACCCACGTGGAGAAGAGCGCCTCTCGTCTTTTACCTTTGTCTAGGCGGGTCCATGTGGGCTAGAGTCTTAAGCTAGCCGGATTGGACTCATATAAGGCCCAGGAAAAACACGGATTACCGCAGATGATGTGATGGTTGGAGGCCATCTTGGGCACAGCAGTCACAAAATTAATGAGACTTCTTAGAGAAGTAAGGGAGAGTGCCAGCAGAACTGTTCCCTTGGACTCCTGGAGGGCAGACTTTGGCCGGTTTAGGATACTGGTTGAGAGAGTCTTTTGAGAGGCAGTCCTGAAGGGAAAAGGGGTCCAGGAAGGCTGGACACTCTTCAAGAAAGAAATTTTCAAGGTGCCGGAGCAGGCTGTCCCCATGTACCAAATGACGAGCCAGCGGGGAAGATGACCAGCCTGACTAAACAGTGACATTTTGCTGGAACTCAGGAAAAAAAGGAGAGTTTACTAACTTTGGAAGAAGAGGCAGGAAACTCAGGAGAACGTCCAGTGTTCAGACTTGGGGTCCTCACTACAGGAAAGACATTGAGGTCCTGGAGCTTGTCCAAAGTAGGGCACTGAAGCTGGTGAAGGGTTGTGGTGATATATACCCATCACCCCCTCCTTTCCCCTCATCCTTGGGCCTGGTCTACAATCTCAGAAGCTCCAGCTGAGGAGTGAAGCATTGTTACATGGTTTTCTGGGGTCCCAGGATGAGGGAAGAGTCGAGACAGTTGACTCCATGCATCAGAAGGCTTGATTTATTATAATATGATATATATAAGATATAAAAACTATACTAAAAGAATAAAGCTAGAGATTTCACTACCAAGGCTATCCTAAGAATAGAAAAGAATGTGTAAACGAAAAGTCTTCTCAGCCCGAGACACTGGACAGGTGTTTTGTGATAGGCCCCTAACTGGAAACAGTCCGACGGGGCCAATCACAGACCTTCCCGTCGCATTCCACAGCAGCAGATAAGAATTGTTTACAGTTTGTTCCTGAGGCCTCTCAGCTCTCAGGAGAGGAAAATTCCTAAGTAAAGGATTTTTCATAAACTATGTCGGTGACAAAGCATCCCCTGATGGTACCAGTCGGGCCATGAGGCACTCCCTGGTTGTACCAGGAGCTCTTGTATGGTAACGCTGGGAAAAATCAGAAACAACACCTGCCCAAAATAGGTGGGAAACAAAGGATAAGCAGCTATCCTTTCTAGCCTTGGTAAACAATTTACCTGAATTGTACCCTGAGAGGAACAATACCGTTGTTACTGGACTTTCTGGGAAAAAATGCCAGTAGTTACCAGCTTGGGTTATGTCCAGGAAGGAAACTTACTGATGACTAAAGCAAATCATGACATGGTGATCAGTCAAAGGTTGGACTCAATGATCTCAGAGGTCTTTTGTAACTGAAATGATTCTGTTATTCAGTGACCCTATAAACAGTGGTCCTGAGTGAGGCCCTTTGAGCTCTCCTGGACTGCAGTGGGCTGAGTCAGCATCTCCCTCTAAGTGGGGCCTCTCAGAGCTCACAAACCCTCAAGTTTATGATACTCAAAGGACCATCACCAACAGTGAGGCCTAGGCTGATATCCCCCATCTTCATGCTCCTCCAGGTGCAACCCTTGCCTGTTGGGAAACACAGAGAATTTATTATATTTCACTGAACGTGAGGGGAGTTTTTGATAGGTACATTTACACACGTAGAAATAGGTGTAGACATGGTTTTGCCTGTGTGTGTGTGAATCTATTATCTTTGCATCCATATCCTTTGCACTCTTACCCCTTCTGAATTCCTGGTTTCTGTGTAAATAATTCCAAATTACTTCTAGTTTGATCTTCCTTTGTATGCATTAATCTGTTGCAGTAAGCAATAGAGTGTACCTTGCCATAGAACTGTGTAAAGTCACTTTTTCACAAACCCAAATTAAACCCCGCTTTTTCCAATACTTTTGACAGTGTTTCTTTAAGTGGCTAAACCACTCATTCACCACAATGGGTCTAAAGCACAAATCTTATGGGGAGCGGCTGAGGGATCTGGGGATGTCTCTAGAGTCCCTGCAGCATCATAGCCCAAAGCACTGAAAAGGACAATCTAGACGTTGCCATGTGTCTTGGGGATGGTTTATTATCCCATCCCATTTTTGGGGTCTTTGATCTGTTTTGTTTTGTGCCTGTAGTAGTTTTGGCTGTTCCCCCCCCACCCCACACCCTATCCTCCCTGGATCCGAAGCTGTCGCGGTGAATGGAAGCTGAGCTGGGGTTTCGGGGGGGCAGCTGGAGGCTGGGGGAGAGGCACTCTCTTCTGGCAAGCGTTTCGACCGGCAGCCAGTCTCTGACCAGGGATCCTGTTGTTTCTGTGGGTTTTACCTGCTTTTTTTTTTTTTTTTTTTTTTTTGAGTGGGGGGTTTGGTTGGTTGGTTGGTTGGTTGGTTGGTTAGTTGGTTGGTTGGTTTTTTTGTCCTTCAGTACTGTAAGTGAGCGTGCTGGTGGGGCTTCTTTTTCTGCTCTGCTGTCAGGAAGCTCATAGCCAGTGTGTGCCCCGCCAGGACCCGGGACCACCCTCGTTTCCCACCGGGGGGCTGTCCCCACCCTCTGCACAGCCCGAATCCGGAGGACTGGCCAGTGCCGATGAGAAAAGCCCGAGGAGCCTTTTGCTATGTTCAGGAGCCAGACTGCTACTGCCCAACCCCCACCACAACTCCACCATTGCTCCGGGTTTGTGCTACACTCTAGCTTTTCACCCTGTGCCTGCTGGGAGAACCTGCTGTTCCAACTTGCTTCCCCTGGGGTTCCTGCTGCAGCTCCTTTTGCTATCCAGTGGGGGCACTGGGATCGGCTGCCCCTGGGGGTTCGTAAAAGAAGCCCCTTCTCCATCCTGTTCTGCCAGCTGTACCCGCCATTGTCCACGTGAGAGGGAGATGGCCTAAACTTGTGCCACAGTGCCCCCTGCAGTCGTGGGGGAGTAATCACACCTGCTCTGCCCAGCTGGGGAGCCACCAGTGCCCCTGCCAGCTGTGATCGTAACTACACCAAAGGGGAAAGTGCTTAAATAGCGGGAAGAGATAGTTTTTTGGGTTTTCTGTTCTTTGTTTGTTGTTGTTACCCTCGTTATACATGCACACACAAGTAAAGAACTGTTATCCCTTTTCTCATAACTTTGCCTCAAGGCCCCTTAATTTCAAAATTATAATAATTCAGAGGGGCTCATATTTTTCACTCCAAGGGAGGCTCCTGCCTTCCTTAGCAGATGCCTGTCTTTCAAACCAAGACATCACGCTGCAAAAGTAATAATCATCGTCATCATCTGAAGTACAACAGTCAAAGCATTGAGATTTCCTTTGTTGTTTTTCTCATAAAACACAAGAAAATCTGAATTGAGAAGGAAGCCTTTTCTCCAGCTTTCATATGAAGGCAAAATAAAAGCAAATGTTAGAACTAAAGCAGGACTGTGAAAACAAAAATGCCTATCTCGACAAGTGTCTTAAAATGCAAAAAGTAATAGCTGATATCTAGTCCAACCCTTACAAAAGTCTCTGAAATAATGTTCTGTTCTGTTAAGCATGGAGAGTTTCAGGTTCAAGATAACATATTTATAGATGGTCTGCCTGCTGTTACATTGAGCTATAGAATGGTAACTCTCTGGCTTAAATATCTCAAATATCTGACTTGAAAGAAGTATTTGATGCTGTACACACACAGGATAAAAACATAGCACATAAATGAAGGTTAGCTCTTAGAAAGAGACATGAATATCTAGTGAGATTTTAATCACTTAAGTATACATACCTAGCTATCAGGATGCTAATGAGAGTTTAATATTCTCCAAAGGAAGCAGGCCTCAAAAATTTAGTGAGCTCATCTGATTGTATATAAACATTCCCATCAAGCATCATCCTAAAACACTTTCCAGGGAAAACTTCTGAAGCTCACAGCATTCCACCTGTTAGGACAGATAAGGACACGAAGAAAAGGCAAATAAATTATGGTTTTATAGGCATATCAAAGAAGACAGCTGCTATTTGACAAAAGACTAAAGCAAATAAATCAGAAGTGGGCAAGTTGTTAGGCTTTTAAAAATGAGGAAGCTTTACTTTCCTAGAGCAGAAGATGGGAAAGGTAATTCGAATAAATGGACAATTTTTAATTTAAATTATTCTAACAAAATACAATGAGTGATACGCATAAACTAGGCAACCATGAGTCTGCAGCTCAGGATGCATCTCAGACTGGGAAAATATATGTACTGTTTTTCTTGTTACAAGAGACGTGACTTTCATGACACTAAAAGTGAATGGCTAACAATGAGGGGATACTGATCTTATTCAAAGGTGAAGAAATTGCAAATACATGGATACAATAGCACTTTTAATTATAATACAGTACCCTAATAGATATTTAGCCCACATCTATGAGAACAGTATTTTCAGATATACACAAGGCAACTACAGAAGAGGGTTTATAAATAAAAATTTTATACCCCATACTTAATTTATTGACAAAGTGACACCATTTGTCTTGAAGACAGTTCTTTGTCAACTACCTTGAAAACAGTTACAAAACTTATCTCTAGTATAGTGAGAGGCAGTCATTGAGAAGATAAAGGTTTTGCTAAGGTCAAAAGAATAAAATAATTCGCACTTTCCTAAATAGAGGGAAAAACGTTCTGATGTTTGGATTCTTAAACAAGGCAAATGCAAAAGCCAAGAACAATTGTGTTCTAGAGTGATGTTATGATGCTTGTATCCCCATTTGTGTGTGCTGTTTATGCTGGATATTATGTTCTGTGCCTTCAAGACTGGCTCTGAAGAGTGAATGTTTTATTTTGGCTTCTTATCAGCTGCTCCCCCATGGCCGGCGGGACATACAGACAGTACAGTACATAGCGCTGCTTTTGCTTTTTGCCTGGTTTTTCGCTTTGCTATTGCTTCTGCCTTAGCCATAATGAAGTGGGATGAGAGGGATGAGACCGTGCTGGATATTGCAAAGAAGCTCCAAGCATATGCAGACACTGTGCATGGCCCAACACATGCCAGAATCGCAGCAGTGGAAACACGTCTGCAGAAATTAGAGGATAAGATAGAGGAGAATCACAAGAAGCTCAGAGAGGAGATTGAAGAAGACCTTCTCCAAATCTCAGCAGTACAGATCAGAGGTCCTAGTGCCCAACACAGACGTTCTCCAGATGGAGAGAGAAGGTACACCCCACGAGCTGAGCTGTGGTTCTTCCTGCATGATTGTGGAGAGAACATGAGGAGATGGGATGGGAAATCTACTGCTGCTCTGGCACAACGGGTGCGTGAATTGAAGGAAGACAGGGCTCAGAGAGGGAGTTCCACCAAAAGGAAAGCAGCTCCAGTTGCCCGTAGCCAAACTGCCAGATATGATAAGGATGATGACATGTCCGATCCCCTTGAAGGAACATCCAAGACATACGCCCAGGGAAAGAAGGATGACCAGAATTAGAGGAGCTTTGCCTCTACCCAAGTAGAGGCTAGGGAAAATCATGTTTTCTGGTCTGTGTGGATTCGTTGGCCTGGCACATTGGAACTCCAAGAGTATAAAGCATTGGTTGATACTGGTTCACAATGTACATTAATTCTATTGAGACATGTAGGGACAGAGTCTGTTTCTATTGCCGGTGTGACAGGGGGATCCCAGGATTTCACTTTGGGGGAAGCGGATGTGAGCCTGACGGGAAATGAGTGGAAGAAACACCCTATTGTGACTGGCCCGGAGGCCCCATGTATTTTGGGCATAGATTACCTTCAAAGTGGGTATTTCAAGGACCCAAAAGGACTCAGGTGGGCATTTGGGATAGCAGCTGTAGTGACAGAGGGCATCCAGCAATTGAATACCTTGCCTGGACTGTCTGAGAATCCATCTGCAGTAGGACTTCTGAAGGGAAAAGAGCAACAGGTGCCAATTGCTGCTTCCACAGCGCATCGACGACAGTATAGAACCACTCGAGATGCTGTGATCCCCATCCATAAGATGATCCGAGAGCTGGAGAGCCAAGGGGTGGTCAGCAAGACCCACTCACCCTTTAACAGCCCCATTTGGCCTGTGCGTAAATCTGAAGGAGAATGGAGATTGACTGTGGACTACTGTGCATTGAATGAAGTGACTCCACCACTGAGTGCTGCCATGCCAGACATATTGGAGCTCCAGTACAAGCTGGAGTCCAAGGCAGCGAAGTGGTACGCCACTGTTGACATTGCCAATGCATTTTTCTCCATTCCTCTGGGAGCAGAATGCAGGCCTCAGTTTGTTTTCACCTGGAGGGGAGTGCAGTACACCTGGAACTGACTGCCCCAGGGGTGGAAGCACAGTCCCACCATCTGCCATGGACTGATCCAGACTGCACTAGAAAAGGGTGCGGCTCCAGAACACCTCCAGTATATTGATGACATCATTGTGTGGGGGAACACAGCTGTGGAAGTGTTTGAGAAAGGGAAGAAAATCATCCAAATCCTCCTGGGAGCTGGTTTCGCCATTAAAAAGAGCAAAGTAAAGGGACCAGCTCGTGACATTCAGTTCCTAGGAGTGAAGTGGCAAGATGGACGGCGTCAGATTCCTACAGATGTCATCAACAAGATCACAGCTATGTCTCCACCAACCAATAAGAAGGAGACACAAGTTTTCCTAGGTGCCATAGGCTTTTGGAGAATGCACATTCCCGAGTACAGTCAGATCGTAAGCCCTCTTTACCTGGTCACCCGCAAGAATAACAATTTCCACTGGGGCCCTGAGCAGCAACAAGCCTTTGCCCAGATCAAGCAGGAAATTCATCATGCAGTAGCCCTTGGCCTGGTCAGGACAGGACCAGATGAGAAGAACATTCTCTACTCTGCAGCCGGGAACCATGGCTTGTCCTGGAGCCTTTGGCAGAAGGTGCCAGGGGAGACTCGGGGTCGATCGCTAGGATTTTGGAGTCAAAGCTACAGAGGCTCTGAAGCCAACTATACTCCAGCCGAGAAAGAAATCTTGGCTGCCAATGAAGGAGTCCAGGCCACCTCAGAGGTGATTGGTACAGAAGCGCAACTCCTCCTGGCACCCCGACTGCCGGTGCTGGGGTGGATGTTCAAAGGCAAGGTTCCTTCCACCCACCATGCCACCAGTACTACATGGAACAAGTGGATTGCTCTTATCACTCAGCGCGCCCGTATAGGTAAACTGAATCGCCCTGGGATTCTGGAGATAATTACAAATTGGCTCGAAGGTGAGAATTTTGGTGTCACAGATGAAGAACAAGAACCAGTGACACGGGCTGAAGAGGCTCCTCCATATAACCAACTACCAGCAGAGGAAACATGCTACGCTCTTCTCACGGATGGTTCCTGTTGCATCGTAGGGATGAACCGGAAGTGGAAAGCAGCAGTATGGAGCCCCACACGGCAGGTTGCACAAGCTACCAAAGGAGAAGCTGGATCAAGTCAACTTGCTGAGCTCAAAGCTGTTCAGCTGGCCCTGGACGTTGCTGAGAGAGAGAAATGGCCAAGGATCTACCTTTACACTGATTCATGGATAGTAGCTAATGCTCTGTGGGGATGGCTGGAGAGGTGGAAAGAGGCCAGTTGGCAGCGTAGGGGAAAACCAATTTGGGCTGCTGATGAGTGGAAAGACATCGCTGCTAGGGTAGGGAAGCTACCTGTGAAGGTCCACCATGTAGATGCCCATGTCCCCAAGAGTAGAGCTAATGAGGAACACCAACACAATGAGCAGGTAGACCAGGCTGCAAAGATAGAGGTGTCAAAGATAGACCTAGATTGGGAACACAAGGGAGAGTTATTCCTAGCTTGCTGGGCCCATGATGCCTCAGGCCATCAGGGCAGGGATGCCATCTATATGTGGACACAAGACCGAGCGGTGGATCTAACCATGGACAGTATTTCTCAGGTCATCCGTGACTGTGAGACATGTGCTGCCATCAAACAGGCCAAGCGAGTGAAGCCCATAATGATAGTGGGGCCCTGGAAAAATGTTAAGATAGACTCTAAAAGGTAAGCTTTGCGTTGTACCTACGTAAGTGGTATAATAAATGATATAATTGTTAGATGTGATTTTTTAGTAATTAAAAATAATTTTTGTATATTCATAAGAAGGATCATGAGAAACTGTATGTTCCCATTCTAAGGAGGCTATGCTTGGCCGAAATCTATGTATACAATTGAACAATACAAGTTTAATAATTAACATGAAAGTTTTATAACGGTAGAATATAAAAGCATATCCATCCTGAACTTATGTCGGAGTCAGATTTGGGTTTGTACCCCTGACACCCAGAGCTCTTCAATAAAAGCACCTGCATATAATCATTTCTCGTGATTATGTGTTCCTGAACTCTAACACTATGGTATGGTGGGCGGTGGTCCAAGTATAAGTATGGGGAGGCCTGGCAGATTGACTACATCACACAGCCCCAGACACACCAAGGCAAGCGCTATGTGCTCACAATGGTGGAAGCCACCACGGGATGGCTGGAAACCTACCCTGTGTCTCATGCTACTGCCCGTAACACCATCCTGAGCCTTGAAAAGCAGGTCCTTTGGAGGCATGGTACCCCTGAGAGGATTGAGTCAGACAATGGAACTCATTTCAAGAACAGCCTTATCAACACCTGGGCTAGGGAACATGGCATTGAGTGGGTGTACCTTATCCCCTACCATGCACCAGCTGCAGGAAAAGTAGAGAGGTACAATGGACTGCTAAAAATCCAGTTGAAAGCCTTGGGTGGGGGATCTTTCAAAAATTGGGAGTAGCATTTAGCAAAGGCTACCTGGTTAGTTAGCACCTGAGGTTCCACCAACTGAGCAGATCCTGCCCAGTCTGAGTCCCTGAATATAACAGATGGAGATAAAGTCCCAGTGGTACATGTCAGAGGTTTGTTAGAGAGGACCGTGTGGATCAATTCTGCCTCGAGTACAGACAAACACATTTGTGGGGTTGTCTTTGCTCAGGGACCAGGTTGCACATGGTGAATAACAAAGAGAAATGGAACAACACAATGTGTACCTCAGGGAGATCTGATTGTGGGGTGAGAATGATATGCAAATATCACTGTTTGTTGGATGTTACTGCCATTGTCTGTGCACTAAACCATACAGACATGAGATAGAAGGAAATGTGTAAGTGTCAAGGGTCTGAGTGAGTGAAAGGTGGAGTTTCGAGTGAGTAAAGTGAAAGTGGGGAATCCTGCAGCTCTGTAGTATGGGGCCTGTATTCAGTGGTCCAGTGTGGGGATGCGAGGAGGGCATGATGGGTATTGCTTGTAATTTTTGGGGGAACAGATGGAAGTTTTATGTGAATAAAATGCATGATGGGTGGTAGTATGCTGACGATATGGGGATAAGGGGTCAGCGCCTCTGTCCTAGGGTGACGTTACGATGCTTGTATCCCCATTTGTGTGTGCTGTTTATGCTGGATATTATGTTCTGTGCCTTCAAGACTGGCTCTGAAGAGTGAATGTTTTATTTTGGCTTCTTATCAGCCGCTCCCCCACGGCTGGCGGGACATACAGACAGTACAGTACATAGTGCTGCTTTTGCTTTTTGCCTGGTTTTTCGCTTTGCTCTTGCTTCTGCTTTGCTTCTGCTTGCTCTTGCTTTTTGCTTATTCTCATTAGTTAGTTTAGCTAAACAGTCCAAATTTCTTCCTGGACTGTTTCTCCTTTCCTGTTTGGACCTACTCAAACCTGCTCCGGACTGGGAACCAAGAGTTTGCACCCTGTGGCCTGCAGCAGCTGCCCCAGTGCCGGAGGGACTGATAACAGAGCGACCACCCCCAAGAGAGACTTTCTGAATTTGCGATCTTTTTCAGAGTGGTGAAAGAGTGTTGTCATCCAGTATTGTTCATTTTGTGTGCTGGGGGGTGTTTTGCCTGTTAAATAAAAAGGTTCTTTCCACTTCTCTCCAAGGAATTCTTCCCGAACCGTTTGGGGGGAGGGGCCATGTGGGTTTACTTTCTGTAGGGGCTCCTTTTGGATGTTTTCTCCCAAATTTTTCTGTAAATCAGGGCAAAATTGCTAAGAAGAAAAACATAATATAATGCCATACCCTGAAAAAGAGCCCCCAAAAAGTATATCAATGAACTGGAAAAATCCTGTCCAGCTAAAAAGGTAAATCAAAAACTCAACAAATGAGCTAAAAGCTATTTTATATTTGTATCTGCTTTTGGAACCTGTCTCCCTTATAGTTTAAGGGGTAGTATGCATGATAAGAAGAAATGTTATCCCATTCAAGCATATATTTTTATTAACTACATTTAATGTTCAAAAACTGGAAATATTCAGGCACTCAAAAAAAAAAAATTGCCTTTCATCCTCATCCCAAGGGATCAATTTACACACACACATGCATACATATAAACATTAACATATTTGTTTCCAAAAAAAGCTTTTAAAAAATCTCTATAAATATGTACTTGTAGTTACAAGTACAACACCAAATCAAATCCTTGTTTTTGTTAAAATCTAAAGTTTGTCAGTACAAATCATTCATGAAAGGAGGGCAATTTTTTCTTAAAACTCCATATGCTTCAAATGGCAAAGCTTAGTGTGTCTGGCTCAGTGCCAGTTGACAGCTCAGCTGGATATCAATGCTCATTTTGACCTCCCCCTTGCAGCATGTCACTTCTAAGTTGTTTCCGCAGTAGAAAGTTTATTCAACCTTTCTCTCAAATTATGTAGACCAACCATTGTTGTATTGCACTAAATAGCTTATTTGGTTGATGCACTGGTGGCGGGTTTTCCCCCCTCCCTCATCACATGGTTTCCCCCTTGCACACCCCCCCGTGTACCACACACCTGGTCTGTCCCACAGGTGCTTCGCCCCTCCCCAATGGCATCCCATTGGCTCTGGTTCTCTCTCCCCCGCCCCTCACCCCCTAGGGTATAAAACCTCCTGTGTGAGAGCTCCAAGCCCTCTTTTGTACCTGGGTGACCCATCACCTGTGTCCTGTCCCAAGCCAATAAACAGGATACTTGCACCCACGTGGAGAAGAGCGCCTCTCGTCTTTTACTTTTGTCTATGCGGATCCGTGTGGGCTAGAGTCTTAAGCTAGCCGGATTGGACTCATATAAGGCCCAGGAAAAACACGGATTACTGCAAACCATCATTCTGCTATCTCTTCATAGCAGAACAGATCATGTTTTCTGACAGCACAAAAGCCTGACAACAATTCCTAATGATCAACTTGATACAAGTGGAATTTCAACTGTTTTAGGTGCAATTGATTCTGCTGATAAAACAAATTATGGCTTTTAGTGTTTAGATATTAATCTGTGTAACAAAGGTCAATTCTATGAGTACACAAATGTATAAGAAATCTTTATACTGCTGTAATCTGAACCTCTTTCATGTTTATCAGCAATTTTTAAGCTTTCTAATTTAGAAACCAGGAAATCAAAATATATTTTCTCAACATTACTCTTTCTAACACCATCTAACACCAACTCCTATTTTAAGTGCCAGTTCAAAAAAGAGAAGTGCTTTTCTAAAAAGATAAGGAGAAATTAATTTTTCCCTGGAAAATGACTTTTTTATTCTAGAAGTAAAAAATAAGAAAAATTAAAAATTAAATTATTGTTTAAAACCCTATAGTATGGTGATAGCACTCCTTTTGAAAAAGAAGACGCTATAGTGGAAGCATAAATAACTACAATTATCAGTGGTAACTGATGGTCATGTAGAAAGAAAATTAGAAAGGCAAAAGTTCATCTAGAACTCAATATGGCCACTGTTGTGGAAGATAATAAAAAGTGTTTTTATAAATACTTTATAATGAAAAGGAGGGCCAAGGAAAATCTCTATTAAATGGGAAGCGAGGAAGGGGTTGGAGAAACTTATAGAAAAATTTTTAGAATATGGGTTTTTAAAGGACTGTGAATCAGAATATAACATACCAATATTACCAGTTAAAAAGCAAAATGGAGAATATAGGTTAGTACAAGATTTAAGGGCCATTTATAAAAAGTATCTGATTTTAGTCCAGTAGTAGATACTCCATACACACTCTTGACAGCACTGAAAGAGGAATATAAATGGTTTACAGTGATTGATCTTAAGGATGCCTTTTTCTGCATACCCTTGGAGGAAAAAAGTCAAGCAATACTTGCTTTTAAATGGGAAAGTCACACTTCTGGATGCAAAGTCCAGTTAATCTGGACCATCCTACCACAGGGATTTAAGAATAGTCCAACAATATTTGGAAATCAACTAGCAAAAAAATTAGAACAATGAAAGAAAATAACACTGAAGGAGAAGTTTTACAGTATGTGGATGACATTGTACTGACAGCAGATGTAATATGTGATGCAAAGTAAGTCATGCTTGTGCAGAAAATGTATAAAATAAAAATTGTAAAATAAATCATACATGTAACAAAAATCCAACGAGCCTCAGACCACGAACAGCCCAGAGACAGATTACCACATAGAAGTTGCGAAACTCCTGGTGGCAGCAGGAAAGAATGCCTCATTAGCAAGCAAAAGGACATGGCCGGAGATGGGCTTCTCCTGGAACCACCCAGGAACACCCAAGGACGATCAGCACTTGATAAGTATCATCAGTCAAGAAAACCGAAGTCCTCAAGAACATACATCTGAATACCTGACTTCTCCTGACATGATCAATGCCCGCCACCTCCCAAGAAACAGCAATTGTCCAGCCCTGTACAGTAAAAAGAAACTTCATAGATATGCGGGATGACAAAAGAAATGGGGGCACCTCTGCCTCAGGCATAAAAAACTGTATAAAACAGCCCTGCTGGAGACAGCATGTGTGAACAGAGGGAGGTATGATGTGATAGAGGTCAGATCTAGGTTCACCCAGCACCCATCCCGGGCTCGACGCTGTCTCTTTGACTGTGGTAATTGAGGACCGCATTTTAATTTAATTTTTAATTTAATTTTTAAATAAAATCTTTTGCTATTATTATTAATTTGGCTTTCTTGCTGATAATTTATAACAGCAGAGATCCAAAATCAATGCCTACAAATGACCATAAGTCTGTTGAACTTTCTGTGACAGAATGGTTACACAGTAATTAAAATAAAAGCTCAAATAGGAAAGGCAACTGTGAGCTGTTTGGGCTTGGGGATCACTCAAAGAGAGAATTCTGGGCCTTGACAGAAAAGAAGCAATCTGCCAAACTCCAGAACCTGGGAACATCTGAGAATTATGAGGCTTTCCAGGAGTGGTCGGGTGGTGCTGGTTCCAGATATTAAACTATGGACTTTTAGTAAAGCCTTTCTATGAACGTCTAAAAGAGCCAAAGGGAGGACAATTAGTGTGGACTCCTGAGTTCCAAACTGCCTTCTGGGAACTGAAAAAGGCATTAATGACTGAACCTGCATTAGGGTTTCCTGATTTAACCAAGCCCTTTGAACTGTTTGTACATGAGAGACAACATTTAGCCCTGGGGGTCCTGACACAAAAGCTGGGAACCTGGAGGAGTCCTGTGGCCCGTTTCTCTAAAGAGCTGGGCAATGTGAGCAAAGGATGGCCAGGATGCTTGTGAGTGATTGCTACAATTGTTCTACTGATCAAAGAGGCTAGGAAGCTCATGACTGGACAGCATATAACTCTTTTTGTCCCTCACATGGTGAGATCTATATTAGAGCAAAACGGGGGCCATTTGCTATCCCCCAGCAGGATGCTCAAATACCAAGTTGTGCTTTTGGAACAGGATGACGTGGAATTGAAGACAACAGCAGCCACTAATCCAGCCATGTTTCTTGATCCAAAGACGGTGGATGAGGGAGCCCTGATGCGTGATTGTCTCCAAACTATCGAACAGGTATATTCCAGAATAACTGATTTGTGGGATAAACCAATAGAGAATCCTGGTTAAGAACTAATTACAGATGGCAGCATTTTCATAAAAGACGGAAGATGGATGGCAGGATATGCAGTGGTGACTGCTATCTATTAGAAACTTGATCTTTACCAATTAAAACATCAGCCCAAAGAGCAGAGGTAATAGCACTAAAACAAGCATTGAATTTGGCAGCAGACAAAAGAGTGAATATTTGCACTGATTGTAGATGTGCATTTGGTGTGATTCATGCCCATGGAGCTATATGGAAGGAAAAGGGACTGCTAGCAGCTCAAGGATAATCTATGAAACACAAAGAAGAAACTCTACAACTTCTGAAAGAAATTCAAAAACCAAAGGAGGTGGCAGTGATGCATTGCAAAGCACATCAACCTGGACAAACTATTGTTATTTTGGGAAAAAAAATGGCAGACAAAGCAGATTGAGGAGTAGATGAAAAAGGCATCATAGCATTAGTACCACATAAACAACTTTACATATCTGAATTTAAGCCTAATTATGACAGCGAGGATCAATGCTTAGCAAAAATACTACAAGCCACTGAGAATTGGGAGAACTGAGCAAAACCCTGGGTATAAAGTGGGACTTACACACCCCTTGGTCATCACAGTCAAGTGGGAAAGTGGAAAGGATAACTCAGTGCCGCGCGGCTGCGTCGAAAGCACTTCACTCCCCTCTGAGCGGGGGGGGGAGGCGGCCGCGGCTAGCTCGGAGCACAGCAGACAGCGTTAGCATTGGCATTAGCCAATTCTGTTAGGATCTCGAGTTGAGCGCTCTTCGCTTGGACTTGATGGTCGATTGCCCTGCGGAGACGCTCGACAAAAACAATGAAAGGTTCCCCTGGCCCCTGATGAATTTTGGTGAAAGTGGGCTCCTGGGCGGTAGGGCGGAGCTCTAAGAATGCCCGTTTGGCCATCCTTGCACTCTCCCGAAGCGCTTGAGGAGGGATATCTCTAGCTTGAAAAGCTCCGTCGGCCCAATTCCCAAGACTGACCAATAGGTCGGTGTAAACCGTTTCACCACCGAGGGTTGTGGCAGTTTGGGGATTCTCCCACAATTGTGGAAGAATGTCCCTGATTCCCTTTTTCCATGCCTCCTCCCACACTAAGAATTCGGTGGGGTTGAGGAGGCATGAAAAAAGCGTCCGCAAGTCGGCGGGTACAACATCAAATTCTAATAAAGAGGCCCGAAGGAGTCCCCGGAAGTATTCACTCTCCCGGGAAAACTCTCTTTGGGCCTTGCACAACTCCCTAATGGTGGAATGGGGGAATGGGGTCCATTGCGCTTGGGAGGGCCCTACGCTTTCTTGGTGGTAAGAAAGAGGAGCGGCAGTTATTGAAGATGGCACAGTAAAATCCAAATTATCTTGATCTCCACTCCCAGAAGTCAGGGCGTGGGAACTGGGAGGCGGGGCGTGGGAACCCGGAAGCCAAGGGGAGGGGCCAGGTGTGGGAACCAGGGCGGAGCTAGGAGGTGGAGCTGATGGAGTTGGCTCCGCCTGAGGGGCGTGTTCAAAAGGCGGGGCTTGGGAAGGAGGAGGGGAAAGGGGCGTGTAGGAAGGTGGGGGATTGGGAGAAGAATTAACATAATTAGGGGCGGGGTTATAGGAATGGGAAGGGGAGGAGAAAGGGTTGGCGGGAGAAAGGAAAGGATTATGGGGAGAAGAAAAACTGATGGCGGGAAAAGCCATGCGGTCGCCGCCATTTTGGGCTCCATGGGAGCCATTTTGTGAAGAGGTCTGGGGGCTGCTGCCCTCTGAAACTGCAAATCTAACTTTGGGATGCACAACTGGGGACTCGGGGGAAAAGGAATCGGGGGATTGGAGAGAGCTCTCCGAAGTCTGGCCAGGACTTTGGAGGCGGGGGGTCAGGGAACCCTGAGGAGAGCCCGGCGGGTGGTAGGAAGCCGGCGCGGTGCTCTCGCGGGCTGCTCTCCTAAGGGTTCTGCTATTCTCAGGGAGAGAAGGGGTGGGACAAGGGTCTGGAACACGGGGGTAGGGAGAACACGAATGGGGGGGTGGTTGTTCCTTCAATTTCTGTTTTTCTCTAAGAGCTGTAATGATTTGGAAGGTCCAATAAACTAATTTTTTGTTTTTTGATCTCCCTTTAGATTCGAATTGTGCTAATTTGTCTCCAACTGAATTCCAGAATTTTATTTCATTAACTAAATCCGGGGAGATCTCTGGAAATTGAATGAACAACCATATGATTAAATCTTTTAACTCCCGCTTAACAATTTTAACATTTCTACCTTCAAGGGTACCCACAACTTGGTAATAAACTCTTTTCTGGGGGACAGAGAGTTTGCAACCCATCTCTGCCCCGCAAAAACGAACCTTCGGAGTGAAACGAAAAAAAAACGCTAACAAAAAACCCCAACCGCTAGCCCCAACCTCACCGAGCCCAGGGCGAAACCTCGACTCGACCGGGTGAAACCGGGAGATAAGGCGGGGGGGGAACTCTCGAAGTTGGGAAGCTGGAGTTACTCACCCTTACTAGCAGGAAAGCGGGGAAAAAAAACTCCGAAGTCCGCGGCTTCGATCCCGGATCGGGTCCTGGGTGCGGGAGGTGTCGATCCTATCCCTGTCCGGAGCCCTACCCCTAAAACGGGGTCTGCTCCCCGGGCAGGGTAGTTTAACGACCATGGAGCAAGCGGCAGACGACGAAGAGGAGGCAAAACTCCTCTCGAGGCTGCTGACTCCTGCCGCGGGGCGAGGGGGTCTTCTCTCGCCGCACGGTGGGCGCCAAACTGCCGCGCCGCTGCGTCGAATGCACTACACTCCCCTCTGAGCGGGGGGGAAGGCGGCCGCGGCTAGCTCGGAGCACAGCAGCAGCTAGCAGCTAGGGGCACTACCCGGATTCGTCAGGGACGTCTGGGCAGCACCTTTGACAGGAAGCAGCAGTAGTATCGAGAGGAGCGGCAAGGCGGAGAAGCCGGAGAGAAAAGAGGGTCTTAACTCGCCTGGTGCAGTCCAGTGGTTTTAATGTATCATTGTCTCCAGCGAATCCGGCGGGAAAAGACGAGGACAAAAGGGGGAGAAGCAGTATATAAAGGGGTGTACAAGAACCAATCGGGGGAAACTGAGGAGGGGAATTCAACATGACTGACACCGGTGGCAACAAGTGATACACGAACAAAGGAGGGGCTCGGGGCACCTGCCCAATCACCCCCTGTGGAAGGGAGAAGTTTCTGGAAGGATGGGGGGGGTTTCAGGAGATGAACGGGGCTCTGGAGGAGGGGAAAATATAAAACGGAAAGGGGCAGTTGCCAGGGGAACGGGGGTGGAGACAAGGGCTTGGCAGCGAGCCCAGACAGGGAGTACACCATTCAAGGAAAAGGGGGAACCAGGACTGAACCATCGAACTGGGTATAGGGTTGTAATAGGGGGAAGCATCACAAAACAATACAAAACAGGGAAGATAACTCAATTGGGAACTGAACACACACCACAACATCTCACTCTTTTTGTTTTAGAAAAAACAAAATTAAAATTGAGTCTTTAAAAGCTGATTTCAGAGCTCGTCGATGCTTGTTCCGGCCGCCGGCATCATTGGTAGGTCTGGAGACTGCAAACCATTGAGGAATGGGTGAGATTGAAAGAGGTTGCATCTCCTCATAATAGAAAGTCTCTTGGTTAGAGCTCGTAGCAGGAGGGAGGGAGACGTGGTTCACTTGTGGTGCGGCGGTGGACAGAAGACGGAGGAGCAGTTCATAAATCATTGAGAAACTCAAGATGACACACAAAAGGTTAAAAATGATAAGAATAACGGAGCAACAAACTTAAACTGGCGAATCGGGTTCTAACTGAAACAAACGAAGAAAATAAGTTAAAACCGAGGGCTCTGGGGTGGATGGTTCAGCCTGGGGGACACCGGACACGACATGGACTTTGCGTTTTCTCCTCAGGGCGGACTGGGTCACCTGAGGGGTGACGCTTGGTTTGCGTGCCTTCCCTGGGAGAAAGGGTTTTACCCACTTTGAGGGGACCCATTTGAGCCCGGCGGGGGTGGACACGCATGCGTATCCACGACCCCATGTTACCAGGTCAAATGGCCCCTCAACCTTCCAGGTTTCAGGGTCCTTCACAAGGACAGGTGGTCTGTCCTTGAACTGGGTTGCGGTCTGGGTGTTAAAATGCCTGGCAATGGGCGGGTTGAGGCACTCAAAGCTGCAATTAAGAAAGTTGATGGTAAACAATGCCCTGGCCAGTCGGATTTGAGGGGACTCCACCTTCACTGCCCCATTCTGATGTTCTAGAGTTCGTTTGAGGCTCTGGTGGGCCCGCTCAACCACGGCTTGCCCTGTCGGGGAGTAAGGGATGCCGGTCTTATGGCTCACTCCCCACTCCTGCAGGAAGCTTCGGAACTCCCTGGAGGTGTACCCTGGCCCGTTGTCCGTTTTGATTTCTTTAGGGATTCCCAACACAGAGAAGGCATGCAGCAGGTGTTTTTTGACGTCTGCAGTCTTCTCTCCTGTGTGGGCAGAAGCGTACACGGCCCCAGAAAAGGTATCCACAGAGACATGTACAAACTTGAACTTGCCAAAGGAAGGGATGTGGGTGACATCCATCTGCCAAAGCTCGCAGCTTTTGAGCCCTCTAGGGTTGGCGCCAGCATTGATGGCGGGGAGTTGGAAAGACTGGCACTGTGGGCATGTGGCCACAATCGCCTTTGCCTGGTCCCTAGTCAGTTGGAATTGACGGACCAGGCCGGGCGCATTCTGATGGAATCGCTGGTGGCTGAGTTTTGCTTGCTGGAAGGCATCAGGGAGCGGGGCCATCTCAACGGGAGCAGCCAGGGCATCGGCACGCCGATTCCCCTCCGCAATGAACCCCGGGAGGTCAGTGTGAGACCTCACATGCAACACGTAGAATGGGTGCTCTCGACGGGAGACCAACTCTACGAGTCTCGAGAGCAATTTGAAAAGGGTCATGTTGGAAACTTCCTGGAGAACTGCGTTCTCCGCTCTGGACACCACACCGGCTACGTATGCCGAATCAGTTACCAAATTGAAAGGCTCGGAAAACCGCTCAAAAACTCTGACAACAGCGGCCAACTCAGCAATTTGAGGTGATCCCTCAACGGTGGTAACGTCGGTCTCCCATTGCTGAGTTTGAGGATTTCTCCAAGTCGCTACGGACTTGTGAGATGCCCCGGACGCGTCAGTAAAGACAGTCAAGGCTTTTAAGGGCTTCCGGCTCTGAATTCTTTTTAGAGATAACTTGAACTGATTGTCCTGATTAAATAGTTTGTGTTTTTGTTTATGAATTGAGATTTGTCCGGTGTAAGAATCCAGAGCAAATTGGAGGGCTTCATTCTCCATGAGGAGATGTTCCAACATGGCCTTGGTCAACTGGCCCGATTTTAATTGGATGGGAATGTGTATGCAAGTGAAGTCGACACCGGCAAGTTCCCGGATCCGGAAGCGAGCCTTCCGGATCAACTCAGCCATCAGCTCTTGTGGCCGTGTCATTCTTTTGGACCTGTGGTGGCTGAGGAACACCCACTCTATGATTAAGAGGGGGTCCCTCGAACCAGGGTCCTCAGATGTTTTAGCTGTTTCGTCCCACTGAAAAATCAACCCATAAAGGTGTGGCAAACTTCCCAAGATGATAAATTTGAATGGCAAGTCTGGGTGGTATCTGTGTGCCTGTCTCTGCGAGATGGTTCGCTGTACCTTTTCTAAGGCCGCTGCAGCCTCTGGGGTAAGGGTCCTTAGAGAGCCAAGCTCTTCTCCCCCTTTCAAAAGATTGAAAAGGGGGGCTAGGTCTTCTGTTGGAATGCCTAGCCAAGGCCTCACCCAGTTCAAGGCTCCACACAGTTGCTGGGCCTCCGCTAAAGTGGACACTTTTGGGTTGATAGCCAATTTTTGCGGAACAATGGTCCGCTTAGTGATTTCCAGACCAAGGTACTTCCAGGGTGGCATCTTTTGGATCTTACTTTCCTGAAGCTCGAACCCTGCAGAAGTCAACACATCGGTTGTCAGGGCAAGGGCATGGGTAAGTGTATCGTCGTTTGGAGCACAAACTAAGATGTCGTCCATGTAATGTAGTATGATTGAATTTTTTGCTGCCTCACGGACAGGGGACAGCAGGGAAGAGACGTACCGCTGGCAAATCACTGGTGAATTTTTCATGCCTTGAGGCAAGACTCGCCAGTGGTACCTCTTCGCTGGGGCTTCACGGTTGATGGCAGGAACCGTGAAGGCGAAGCGCGCGGCGTCATCTGGGTGCAGGGGAATTTGGAAAAAACAGTCTTTGATGTCCAAGACGGCTAAATTCCAATTTTGGGGGAGCATGGTTGGGGACGGCATCCCTGGTTGGAGAGCGCCCATATCTTCGATGATGTCATTAATTTGGCGGAGGTCGTGGAGGAGCCGCCATTTGTCTTTGTTTGGTTTTTTGATTACAAAGACAGGGGAGTTCCATTGGGACATGGACTCCACAATGTTACCCTTTTTTAGCTGCTCCTCAACAAGCTCCGAGAGCACCTTTAGTTTTTGTTTGTTGAGCGGCCATTGCTCTACCCAAATAGGTTTGTTTGATTTCCAGTTCAATTTGTGGGTAGGGCGCTCTTCAGTGGCTGCTACTGAAAAACCTGGGGAGCGTTGGGCAGGTCGATTTTGGCTCCCCATTGGGCCAAAACATCTGTCCCCCACAGGGGTTCCGCATAATCTAAAACAAATGGGCGTACTGAAGCTAATTGCCCATTTGGCCCCATAATTTGCACCACGCTCTTTGACTGTTTTGCCAATTGGAAGCCCCCTACGCCTTGGATTCGGCCGGCAGCGCTTTGCAATTCCCATTGTGACGGCCATTCCCTTGCGGGAATGATCGTCACATCTGCCCCCGTGTCAAGCATCCCATTCACCCTAGTCGACTGCCCATTCTTAGAAAGACGGCAGGTGAGCCGAGGTTTGTCGTGGCTTAGGGTTTGACACCAGTTAACATTAAATAAAGGGGATGAAATGTCATGGCGTTCTCGCTCACACTGCTCAAAAATTGGAATAACTTGAGCAATAATCTGGCTTTTGGGCAGAACGATGGGTGGATGGACACACATAATACTTATGGAGAACTTATTTGTGAGGGACGGCAGCACCCCCGGAATAATGGAGATTTCCGGGGGAGTGAATTTTGTTTCTCCTACGACAACACACTTACATCCGCGTTGATGCCGGTACTTGGTGCCTGGAACTCAACCATCACGGGCTGGCACTTGGAGTCTGCAATGGTAATGGACTCCGCGAGATGCAACCTGTGGGAGAGGGCACAAAGAGGAGTTCTCAAAATTGGTAAAGTTTGATTAGGTGAAAGTGTCGTGTCCGGAAAGTTTGAAAGGGTAGAGGTGCGGGATTGGGGTCCCCTCCCTGAATTTCCCCCTTTAATGATGTTACTTCCCGCTTTTTTTTATCCTTGCGCAGGGGGGGACTGCGCTCGGAATTCAGTTTTTTTGTTGGTTGTCTTTGGATGCTGCCTGCTCCTTGTGGAACTGGAAAAACTGTTTCCGCAAGGGGCAGTCAGGCATCCAGTGTTCTGTGTCGCCACACAGATGGCAGTGTCCCTGGCTGGGCCTCTTGCTTTTGGGTGACGTTGGCTGCTGCTGGGCGGCCATCACATCGCTGTCGAAATTTGTTGATTCTGCGAATGACACGCGACGGCTTGGAGGTGGAGTTTTTGGATCCTCCTTGGCGAGGGATGGTGCCTTTTTCTGGCAAGCTTCGATCATTGATTGGATGGTTGGAGGAGGATGGACGGGAAGGCTGAGGATGACTGCTTTGCAGACAGCGTTAGCATTGGCATTAGCCAATTCTGTTAGGATCTCGAGTCGAGCGCTCTCCGCTTGGACTTGATGGTCGATTGCCCTGCGGAGACGCTCGACAAAAACAATGAAAGGTTCCCCTGGCCCCTGATGAATTTTGGTGAAAGTGGGCTCCTGGGCAGTAGGGCGGAGCTGCTAAGAATGCCCGTTCGGCCATCCTTGCACTCTCCCGAAGCGCTTGACGGGGGATATCTCTAGCTTGAAAAGCTCCGTCGGCCCAATTCCCAAGACCGACCAATAGGTCGGTGTAAACCGTTTCACCACCGAGGGTTGTGGCAGTTTGGGGATTCTCCCACAATTGTGGAAGAATGTCCCTGATTCCCTTTTTCCATGCCTCCTCCCACACTAAGAATTCGGTGGGGTTGAGGAGGCATGAAAAAAGCGTCCGCAAGTCGGCGGGTACAACATCAGATTCTAATAAAGAGGCCCGAAGGAGTCCCCGGAAGTATTCACTCTCCCGGGAAAACTCTCTTTGGGCCTTGCACAACTCCCTAATGGTGGAATGGGGGAATGGGGTCCATTGCGCTCGGGAGGGCCCTACGCTTTCTTGGTGGTAAGAAACAGGAGCGGCAGTTATTAAAGATGGCACAGTAAAATCCGAATCATCTTGATCTCCACTCCCAGAAGTCGGGGCGTGGGAACTGGGAGGCGGGGCGTGGGAACCCGGAAGCCAAGGGGAGGGGCCAGGTGTGGGAACCAGGGCGGAGCTAGGAGGTGGAGCTGATGGAGTTGGCTCCGCCTGAGGGGCGTGTTCAAAAGGCGGGGCTTGGGAAGGAGGAGGGGAAAGGGGCGTGTAGGAAGGCGGGGGATTGGGAGAAGAATTAACATAATTAGGGGCGGGGTTATAGGAATGGGAAGGGGAGGAGAAAGGGTTGGCGGGAGAAAGGAAAGGATTATGGGGAGAAGAAAAACTGATGGCGGGAAAAGCCATGCGGTCGCCGCCATTTTGGGCTCCATGGGAGCCATTTTGTGAAGAGGTCTGGGGGCTGCTGCCCTCTGAAACTGCAAATCTAACTTTGGGATGCACAACTGGGGACTCGGGGGAAAAGGAATCGGGGGATTGGAGAGAGCTCTCCGAAGTCTGGCCAGGACTTTGGAGGCGGGGGGTCAGGGAACCCTGAGGAGAGCCCGGCGGGTGGTAGGAAGCCGGCGCGGTGCTCTCGCGGGCTGCTCTCCTAAGGGTTCTGCTATTCTCAGGGAGAGAAGGGGTGGGACAAGGGTCTGGAACACGGGGGTAGGGAGAACACGAATGGGGGGGTGGTTGTTCCTTCAATTTCTGTTTTTCTCTAAGAGCTGTAATGATTTGGAAGGTCCAATAAACTAATTTTTTGTTTTTTGATCTCCCTTTGGATTCGAATTGTGCTAATTTGTCTCCAACTGAATTCCAGAATTTTATTTCATTAACTAAATCCGGGGAGATCTCTGGAAATTGAATGAACAACCATATGATTAAATCTTTTAACTCCCGCTTAACAATTTTAACATTTCTACCTTCAAGGGTACCCACAACTTGGTAATAAACTCTTTTCTGGGGGACAGAGAGTTTGCAACCCATCTCTGACCCGCAAAAACGAACCTTCGGAGTGAAACGAAAAAAAAATGCTAACAAAAAACCCCAACCGCTAGCCCCAACCTCACCGAGCCCAGGGCAAAACCTCGACTCGACTGGGTGAAACCGGGAGATAAGGCGGGGGGGGGAACTCTCGAAGTTGGGAAGCTGGAGTTACTCACCCAGACTAGCGGGAAAGCGGGGAAAAAAAAACTCCGAAGTCCGCGGCTTCGATCCCGGATCGGCTCCTGGGTGCGGGGAGGTGTCGATCCGATCCCTGTCCGGAGCCCTACCCCTAAAACGGGGTCTGCTCCCGGGGCAGGGTAGCTTAGCGACCACGGAGCAAACGGCAGACGACGAAGAGGAGGCAAAACTCCTCTCGAGGCTGCTGACTCCTGCCGCGGGGCGAGGGGGTCTTGTCTCGCCGCACGGTGGGCGCCAAACTGCTGCGCGGCTGCGTCGAAAGCACTTCACTCCCCTCCGAGCAGGGGGGGGAGGCGGCCGCGGCTAGCTCGGAGCACAGCAGCAGCTAGCAGCTAGGGGCACTACCCGGATCCGTCAGGGACGTCTGGGCAGCACCTCGGCAGGAGCAGCAACAGTATCGAAAAGAGCGGCAAGGCAGAGAAGCCGGAGAGAAAAGAGGGTCTTAACTCGCCTGGTGCAGTCCAGAGTTTTTAATGCAACATTGTCTCCAGCGAATCCGGCAGGAAAAGACAAGGACAAAAGGGGGGAAGCAGTATATAAAGGGGTGTACAAGAACCAATCAGGGGAAACTGAGGAGGGGAATTCAACATGACTGACACCGGTGGCAACAAGTGATACACGAACAAAGGAGGGGCTCGGGGCACCTGCCCAATCACCCCCTGAGGAAGGGAGAAGTTTCTGGAAGGATGGGGGGGGTTTCAGGAGATGAACGGGGCTCTGGAGGAGGGGAAAATATAACGGAAAGGGGCAGTTGCTAGGGGAACGGGGGTGGAGACAAGGGCTTGGCAGCGAGCCCAGACAGGGAGGACACCATTCGAGGGAAAGGGGGAACCAGGACTGAACCATCAAACTGGGTATAGGGTTGTAATAGGGGGAAGCATCACAAAACAATACAAAACGGGGGAGATAACTCAATTGGGAACTGAACACACACCACAACAACTCAGACTTTGAAATTACAAATGTCACAGTGTAGAGACAAATTTAGGAGAAAATGCTCTGGAATGAGCATTTCCTCTAAAGAAAAAGGGCTTCAGCAATCTTTTTTTCTGTCAGTGAGAAAAATGAATACCAGTGGGTGAAAGTGAAAAAAAAACCCAACTATTTATTAACAAAGTGCCTGCACAGCACAGGAAAAAAAAAAGAATAAATGCTAGATATTGAACTGTGAGAACCTCACCCTTCCCCCCCCCCCCAATCACACAGCAGAACAAAAAAAACAAAATGCCAGGGGAAGAAACAAATTGACTGGTTGTGTGGCAGGGGGAACAAAATGGTGCCCAGCTTTTGTCACAGGGAAGGAAAAAAGTTCACGCAGCAGCTTGGGAAAAACAGATGGAAACCTGCTGAACCTCTGGCATTGGTCTTCTCCTCACAGCAGATGAAGCTGGTGGATTTTGGTGTCCCTTCTCTTGTTGGTTCAGCTTTGGCCAAGGTCTGGGGCCGAGCAAAGCGGCTCCCATGGTCCTGGCTGATCGTCTCCTGTGGATTATCTGATCTTGGACCAAAACCAAGATGAACAGTTCAAGAAAAAACAAAAACCTCTGAAGGATTTCTGTCACAGGCCAGGGAAAGGGAAAAAAACCTTCTTGCCTAAGCTAACAAAAGTCCAATCTAGCTAAGCAACAAAGCAATGCCAGTCTTCACCACACCCAAGCACTCCTAGGAGTGAGGCTTTGAACAAAGCCCGCACAAGAGCCTCAAGGCTCTTGCCCCTCCCCCGGAACCACCTCAAAACTACAGCAGCCATTTCTGGGCATAGAGCAAATGATAAGGGAATAGAGTATCATCATAAAATCACCCCAAGACAACAAATTAGTGAAATGTGCCAGGAAACCTCTTTTAAATGGCCACAGATCCTTCCTCTGTCTCTTTGGCCCATCAGAATTCAGTCAGGGTCAAAATCTAAACTACACTCCTATGAATTGCAGTATGGATGGCCCTATCAAACACCATCAATTCCCAGAGAAATGCATTCAAAGGGAGAAACATTTAAATCTATACTTGATTTCTTTAGGAAAGATTCTTGCTGGACTCCATTGGTTTATAACCCTATTGGGACCAGTTGCTTTAGATACACCTGTTCACCCATACCGACCTGGGGGTTTTGTTTATGTAAAGACTTGGAACTCTGATCCCTTGAAGAAAAAGTGGAAATGACTTTTCCAAGTCCTCCTGGTAACCTACACTGCATTCAGGATGGAAGGAATTGAACCCTGGGCTCATCACATGCAAGTAAAACCAGCAACCACACAAAAAACACAGTAGAAACAAGACTGACTAACAAAGTGGAATTTTTTAATATATAAATACTATTTTTTTAGATTTAGGATATGATTTTCTATTTGATCTAGATGAAAATGATAAATAATTGCATATTCATAATAATAATAGAAACAATGTTGTTAATCTCTGGGAAGAGAAATGTGGTTTTAAAGTTAGTGCAAGATTTTGGCAGATTACAGAATGTAACTTCTATAAGAGCTTGCTTGCCAACACCGACCTCTGCAGGAAATCCAGTTCTGTGGGGAGCTTTAGTCAGAAATTTGACAGAAAACTGGGAACACATGTGGGAAGGAAATAGTATCCATGCCAATTGGACAGGGATGGGAGAAGAATGTTCCTTACAATGAGCACATAAGAACAATACCATTGAGAATTGTAATATCTCAAAACCAGATCTGAAAACAACTTCAGGAATTATCTATCAGCAGACAGATTGCACTAATACCACTTGGGGAAGTGAAATACCAGAAATATGGAATAGCTCTCAGACAGTATGGTGGGATTATATCCAGCCAGTTGAGTGGTGTCTGGACTGGAAAAGGAGTCCAGGCCTCCAAGAGGACCCCTTACAGGTCTGTATAAAACATCCTGATTTAATAGGATCAAGGCAAAAGGATCCAAGGACAAAGGAAAAGTGGTATTGCACTCAAATATCCATTTGCACTAGTAGGAATCCTGAGGTACAGCAGCTCATGACTTTGGCCCAGGCTTTAAGGTTGGGATGTGTTTGTAGAAATTATTCTACCTTTCTTAATGACATCTGGTCTTATCTAACAATGAGACTTGGAGAAGGATAGACTGTCAGCAGGACAAGGTAAAATCATCAGGACCCACAGTATGGGTAGGAAGTAATGGAATTTGGACCATACATTTGCCCTTAGGAGAATCAAAGGTACAACAGACACAAGGAGCATTAATATCATGTCCCTTATGGAAGGAGTCACCATTGGGAACCCAACTATGGGGAAAAGTTAAATGTGATAAAATTTACAAACATCCCAGTATGGCAGCTACAGTGGGATAGATTTAAGAATCCATCTTTACTTCTCAAATATCTACCTTTAGGAACAGACCAGCCATACACAATTTGACTCTGCAAATGGAAACTTTAGCAAATGCAACTCAATTGGGGTTTACTGAAATAAACAAACAATTGCAAGCCATGACTAAAATGACCTTACAAAATAGATTGGCTGAAGACCTATTGCTGTTTCATGAACATGGAGTATGTGGTTACCTGAATTTAAACAACAAGACTTGTGTGCACATTCCAAATGTGACTGCTAAATTGGATGATCAGATAGAGAGGATAAAATCGGATGCTGCATCCAGCACAGAATAAAGGGCAGGATTAGAAAGTAACTGGTTAAATAAAATATTTAAAGGACTTGTGTTTTCTCTGAGTAGTTGGTTGGCCTCACTTTTGCAAAGTATAATTGTGATCATAGTAATAATTGTGATTATGATACATGCTTTAGGATGCAAAAACATTATTGCTAATGCAATGCGAGGAACTTCAATTATGTTAGTAAAAAAGCAAAGTGAGGCATATGAAGGCTTGAAAAGAAGACAAGCTTCACAAGCCTCAAAGGGTGAGAATGTTGCCCTATGAAAAATTGTCTGCACCTGGTAAGCTAACACAATGCTTATGCTTCAAAGCTCAGTGGCCCAAGGAACTTCACAATGCCCATTGTGTAAGAAGAACTGGAAAGCAACCAGCCCCAGTTTCTGCCAACTTTACCAGTTCACCAAGCAGTCAGCTATAACTTTGGGGTCCCCGACCACTAGGGCCCACCAAAGAGACTCCCAGGACAGAAGAATGCATGCGGGCAGTGAAAATATGTTAATGATTTTGGGGAAATTATTACCATATATATGTTTATTCTGGGACAATAAATGAATATGTATGTAAAATACAGTATATAAACGGGAAGTTACCTGTACTCAGCATACATGGTATTTCAGAGGAGATATCCCCTCATGCATCCATATGAATAAAGAATTACTGCTTCTTAATGCTAGATTGGTGTTAAGGAGTTTTTTTATTTTTACCAAATTTTTGGGAACAGTTCCTCCAGACACTTGAAAAGAAATAGAACAAATACAGATGACCCAATCAAAGAAAGAATTATAACAGTTAATGGGAACTTTAGGCTGTGGGAGGAAACATGTACCTGGATTTTCTATTATTGCTTGCCCTCTGTATTCACTTTTATGAAAAGGAAAACAGTGAGAATGAAATTCAGAACATGAGGAGGCAGTCAAAATCCTAATACTGGAATTAAAAACATATCAATCACTGGGACCAGTACACCCCCATGATCCTATTATAGCAGAATGGGGTTTTTATGGAGCATGGTACTTCCTGTAACCTGTTTCAAACTGGCCCTGATGGACCAAAAAGACATTTAGTATTTAGTTTGATTGCATTTAAAGAGACAGAATAGAGATATTCTGAATGGGACAAGGGACTTATATCTTTAAGCAGTGAAAAAAGCTGAGAAGACACATCAGGAACAGCCGATACAAACCAGAGGACCATTAAATTTACTGGAATCTATTTTAAAAGGGGTATGCTCCCTGTCTTGGTTTGAAAAGACAGGAGTCTGCTAAGGAAGGCAGGAGCCTCCCCTGAAATGGAGAATGCAAACCCTCCCCACCCCTCCGAATTGCTATGAATTTTAAATTAAGGGGCTCTCAGGCAAAAAAATATGGGAGCAGGAAATAACAGTTCTTTAATAGGGAAGGGGAAAAAAATAAAAGGATAGAATAAAACAATGCAATACGCTTTAACAACACTGACAGAGTCAGAACTCAACCTGACCCCGTGTTGGTCAGGGTGTTGGTAGCAGTCCAGTTGGAAAAGTGGCTGCAGTCCTCCTGAAGGGTCAGGCGTGGTTCTGTTGGAGCAGGGGTCCTGTAGAAAAGGGTGTAGTCTTCCTCCGAAGATCCAGTGGAAGTAGAAAAAGCTGATGCTCCTCTGGGAAATCCAGTGGGAAGCCATGCTGGTGTTTCAGAACATCTGGATTATATCTCGGTAGGAATGCTTGGCTCCTCCCTCTGCGCGGAGCATCTCACAATGGGATGTTATAGTTCTTATCAGTCATGCAGTGACATTCAATAGCTTGTTATCAGCAGATGTCCCCTCTCGAGGGAGGAGTGATTGTGATCACTCAGAGAGAGAGATAAGGAAAATTGCCCACTTGACAAAAGACAACTGCCATACAGATGGTAATAGAATACATCTTGCCTTTTAATCTGCAACACAACCCCAGGAGTTGCACAAAAATCTAGTCAGGAAATGGTACGCCTATGTAACGGCAGTTGCAGAAAGAATGAAATTAACAGAAGGACCTACTAAATTTTCTAAGTTATTAATTACTATAAATGCAGATCCATTGCAACATTACAACAACCTTTAAATCCTCATCAATTTTAGATGCGCCTCCCCTTGCTGAGGGGATGCCAACAGAAGATATTTGGTTCACTGTTGCCTCAGCAAAAAGGGTAAATGGTCAATGGCAATACAAGGCGGTTGCATCAACCATCCACGCAAACAAACAGAAGGTGAAGGTAGTACACAAGTAGGAGAGTTAAGTGCAGTTGTTTGAGCAGCTCAGAATGGAGCAAAAATAATCTCTGTGGACTCCTGTGCTGTTTGGGCCGGTGCTACCCAGTGGCTCTGTCTATGGGAATCACTAAATGGGGAAGTTAATAGACCTCCCCTTTGGAGATCTTAAGATTGGCAATTACTATTAAATATAGCCAGAAAAACATAATTCAGAATAGGATGGTGTCCTGGTTTAGCGTTAAAGCCCATGTCAAGGATAACAAACCAGCTACAAACTTGAATAGAAAGTTGCAGGAATTTACTAAAATCAAGGAAATAAAGATAGAAGACTCCTCGAATCAGAAATGGTATGGATTGGGAGAATGGTTACATCAGAAATTGTCACACTGATACAGAAGCACTTTATTTTGTTGCACAAAGCAAAGGTTGGCCCCTGCTGGGGTTGTTTTGCTTTTGTTTTGGTTTTTTTTTCCCCTGTTCTTTCCTTATCACCTGTGGAATCTCTTCCCATTGAGATGGTAATAGCAACTGATGGCTAAGTGCTTGAGACGGGCAGGTTCCAGCTATTTACCGTGGCGTTTTGGGACATTCTCCTTCACTGCCCCAGGATTTCTGCTCACTCCTGCCTTTCTGGCCCACTGCTTACAAGAGTCCTGCTGAGGGCACCAGGATCGGCTGCAACGGGGGTTTGTGAAGCAAAGCCTCTTTTCCATTCCTTCCCATCTCGGATAAAGTCACCATTACCACGTGCTCCATGAGCCAGCGCCGGAGCGCCCCCTGCAGCCATGTGGGGATCACCACACCAACCCTGTCCACTGGGAGCCTGCCAGTGCCCCTGCTGGCTGTGACCGTAAGTACACCTAAGGGGAAAGTGCCACAGCCAAAAAGGCTGTCACTGGGTTCCGGGTTGTTTGTTGTTAATGCCATAGTTGTTGTTTGTTTGCTTTATTATACATACTAGTAAAGAACTGTTATTCCTATTCCCATATCTTTGTGTAAGAACCCCTTAGTTTCAAAATTCTAATAATTCAGAGGGAGCTGGTTTACATTCTCCATTTCAAAGGAAGCTTTTCTGCCTTCCCTAAGAAACACCTGTCTTATAAACTAGGACAGCCCCATAACAGGAAAACCTATGGAACTATTCTTACAGAATGCACTCAGTGTAGATTAAAATTACAATTAGATCACCCTGCTAAAGCACCACCCCTACATATCAGTAAAAGCAAAGCTTTATGGTTTACATGGCAAACTGACTACATCGGACCACTCAGACCCTCTGCAGGATACTGATACATCCTCACAGGTGTGGAAGTAGTCTCGGGCCTACTCATGGCAGCTAAATGCCAAAAGACAGAAAAGGCCAATGGTCAGATGGGACTGTCATCTTGGTTCTCAAGTCTACCTACTCCTGATACCATCCAAAGTGATAATGGCTCACATTTCTCCTATAAGGAGGTACAGCAATGGGCCAAACAGGAAGGAATTCAATGGGTATTTCGCACCCCATATTATCCCCAGTCAAATGGAATCATAGAAAGAGCTAATGGCCTATTGAGAAAGAGCTTTAAACCACAAATGAGTGGATGGGATGCTGGAGTTCCCAGAATACTTCAGCAACTAAATAATCAGTATGGATCTACAGGGAGCCCTGTGAGCCAAGCATTCTTTGTAAAACCCAAATAAAGTGCCCTACCTTTCATCAAAGGGGAACATCTGACAGCAGTACAACCAGGACAACCTGTTATGGTAAAATTACCGCAAACTGAAACTGTGCCTATGACCCTGACCCTCATGGCCCACTTGCAAGAGAAGCTACTGACAACAGTGGTACAAAACATAGAATTAGTGCACTGTGGACTTTTCCTTCCTTTAAATGGGGTAACCTGTCGGGGAAAATCCTGCCAAGACTTGCTTTATTTCACTTTTTCAAAAAATAATACAGGGTATGATGCCAGCACGTCTCCTCTGAAGATCAAAGGACTGCTTATTCTTCTCACAGAAGAAATCAGCATCAGAATGAACCAGGCTGAGCACGTACATCACCAAGCCATCTCACGGGATAGAGACCCTCACTTTTCCTATCTGTAATGGTCACTATAGTAACAGTTGTAGCCATACTTGAGCCTGAATGCATTTCAATGACAATCACTAATGAAACAAGCTATAATTGTACAAATTTAGGAGCTCCATCTAATAACATGAATTTGGCAGAGGGAAATTTCACTATAATTTATGAAACACAACCTCCAACCACTGAAGGGGAAATTTACTTACTCGGTTTCCAATATACCTTCTTCGAGAAACAGAACAGATGTTACATGACCAGTGGCTGCTCTGTGAGCATTACATTAAAACAAAATATGGAAAGGGAAGTAGTAGCATGTGAAAATAAAACGTATCCACAGCTGTAACTGGGCTAATGTATATTGGCACGACAAAAACTAATTTAACTCTCACAATGCATGCCACTACCTCCCAGGCTCCTGATAAGATTGATGAAACCTTATCTCCACAAATTTCAAAAATTGAACCCTATGCCATCAAAAATTCAGGTCAGCAAGTGTTCTTTAAACCTTCATGGTTGTCAGAGACTGAAATGGTTCATGCCTTAAACATTGTAATGAAGGAGTCTTGCCTATTATAGCAAAAAACTGTATAAAGAAGCTACAGCCACAGAAGCCCACCCCTGTTAGACTTTGGACCTGATTAGCATAAGAGATTTGATAATCAGGATGCCTTGTCAAGAAAAAACAGCTTTGAAGATTGAATCAAGCCTATCTGAAGATTAAATCAGTCTGACTGACCAAAAAGAAAATTACATCAACTTCTGCAAGCAAGAGATATTGCAAAATGTATAAGTTTGTTTATGTGGTGATTAATCCAATCATTGCAGTTAAAACTTACTAGCCTTCCTAGAATAGTATATAAGCATATGTAGTCCACAATAAATTCGGATTCTGACCACCAAAACTCAGTCTCCCTGCCTCTCTCCATTGCGGATACACCCCCTCCTTGAAGATGTCTGACTGGAACTTTGGACTGTGAGTTAAGGGGCCTAGATAAGATAAAGGGGACACTACTGTTCAATCATCTCGGGTCTAGGGAGAAACAAACAAGACTGACTGAAAGGAATGCATCCACAAGAAAGTCAAAGGCAGCAGAGAATCATCCCTGGCTGAGTTTGGGGTGGGGGAGACCACAGCCCACAAAGGCCAGGTTTACACAGACTCCCCCCCAATCGAGGGCAGGGGGGAGGAGGTGTCAGGTGTGCGGCATAACCTCTGGTCAGAGGCACCAAACACCCATCCTCCCTTACACAAATCAGCCCAGCTGTGAAACCCCCAACCCTACAGGCTGCATCCATGGGACATTCACATGAGAGGCAGCTGATGGGGTGTCATAATCCATCAAAGAGCCCCCAAAGTGCTCCCAAAACTTATTCCTGAGGCCTTGGACCACAGCATTGCACGTGACGCAAAGCGATGCAACAGATTCAGTCTGCTGCAAGAGACTGTGTCAAACTGCTCTCCCCCCTCCCCCTGCCCCAGGGAAGGTACCTGGGCTTTCCCACCTGGCCTGAGCATATATTAATCCATTGGATTCTATGTTTTTCGGGGGACCTTCACCACCAAGAAGACAAGCTGGAGAGGATCAATGGAGCATCATTGGGATCCACGGAGTAGTGATATTTTCTTTAATCTGTCTCTGTCCCCCTGCCTCTTTTCTACTTCTTTCTCTTCCTTTTTTTTCTTTTTCTCGCTCTCTCATATTTACTGTTAAATAAAACCTATACTATTGACTTTGGTATATGGTCTTATTTGCACCTTAATTCAAGCAGAGACATTTCTAATAACTTTTAAACTGGACCATAACAATGGTCCATCAAACAAGTGGAATTATCAATGCAGATCAATCTCTGCAATCAAACCTGCCTGCTCACTATTCCTGTCTACATCCTATGCAGGGTGGTTGGCATGGTTGCATGGACGCACCTTCACCTCTCCAAAATGATCAAGACTCAGTAACAAGTGACCTATACCGATTAAAACATCCATTACAATCTTCCTTATTGGCATTAGGACCTAATCAATGGCTCATCAGATATATTACCTCACTTGGAAAGAACTGATGAAAAGGATCACCAGCTGATAGTGAATGCTCTCAGTGCAGCCCAAACCAATACTTCTTATGCTCTCAACTGCATTCAAGCTCAATTGTGGATACAATTTACTGCAGCAGCAATTATAAGGGAGGGCTATGAAGGTGCACTGCCCACTGAAATTCATAAGATAATCTGGGACAATACAAAAAAAATTGAAGGAGAATTTTAATCCTGGTGGCATCTAGTTACCATCACCTATGACCCTACCAACAGTAAAGCCACGGCTTTTGTTTTAACAATATGCAGTGCTTTGGTATACCCTATATACCCAATAGCTGCACTGGCCTTAAATCACCATGGAACTATACTCTATCCAATACAACATAGAGTATGGCCCCCAAAAAATGGGAACAAGTGGCAAACTGTCAACGTTGATGCATGTGTTGAGCAAGAACAGGGATTTATTTGTGAAAGTAACACAATTAAGACCCAAGATATTTTTCTTGACACTGAACAAAATGTTTGTCATTTTGAAATACACCCTGATGAAATCCTTGAAACTGTGTAAGTGTACGTTGGAAAAGGCTGTGTTTGTATGAGAACTATTTGTGATTCCATACTTATAGATCACACCACTATAGAAATGGGCAATCACTCAAACATGTGTTTGCAATTTTTCCAGAATTAGGGGATGCAACTTCAGCTTTTCAGCTCCTGTCACAACCCATTAATTACTACAATCTACCTACAGATCCTATGGAGATTTACTTCCCCCCCCACTGGAATGAACCTTACACTAGTGAAAAAATTACTGGAGCATGGCAACCCGTGCCAACTGCTGAAACATGTCTGAAACAATGGACACAGAGCCCTAATCACTGTTGGTCACTGTCGTTGCGAAGCGTCCCCGAACTGGTAATAATTAGCATAAACTCCATGATTCACAGAAGGCTGATCAATCTCATTATTATATTATATCATTATTAAGAAACCCATCGCTTTTATAGACAGTTACGATACACCTGGACCTAATTGGTCCTCCAATCCAAACACCATCACCATTGGCTAATTAAGAAACCACCCTTTGGTAAATAAATCTCCATAACACATTCCACATGTTCACAACAACAGGTGCAGCAAGTTAAGATAAGAATTTTTTATTATTGTTTTCTCTGATCTTTTCACAGCCTTTTCAGGCGATGCCTGGGAAAGTTGTGTGCTGTTCTCTGTAGCCAGAGAGCTGCTACTACACATCACAATACAGAAGTGATACACCATGTCTTGGAAAGAGTGATGAGAGATGGAGAACATCACAAGTGGAACATTTTGTTCAGGTGTTCACCAACCACAACAGGAATTCTAGATCTAATGTTGCACTCTATTGTAATCTTGCTGAATTTTGGACATATTATGCTCATTGTTGAATATTGTCCTATACATTAGTGTAGATACTGGCTAGACAGGTAACACTGTCACACAGACCTCCTTGCATTTATAATATTGTTCCATCATGTTCAAAGAAGTAAAAAAAAAAGTACATAACTCGATAAAAAATGTCCCTGAATTTATAATTGGAAGAAAATTAAGTCTCTGTTTATAGGCAAAGAGGCAAGAGGTGACCATACCATTACTTTGTGGGACAAGAGAACTTGACTTTAGTCACAGGGTAGCTTATGGTGGTGCATCCTCCCCCCCCTCCCCGCCATGATGTGAGAAATGCTCATTAGGCCTCAGCCTTGATAAACAGGACCTGTGCTCAACTCCTCTTGAGCTTATCAGAAACACTGTCTGCTCCCAGGAACTAGTGCTGGCTAATGGGCTTCTGGGGTTTTCTTAATGAACAGCCTTGGAAACTTTTTTGCCTGAATAACAACCCAAGTGGAACGATATTTTTGTTCTCACACTTTCAAAGAAAGTTTGACTTAAAGTGCGGCCAGGATGAAACATTGCTATGACCAAAGCCCACTCTCTTACAACCCTATAAACAGCAGTCCAAAGTATGACCTTTTGAGCTCTCCTGGCCTGCAGCAGCTGCAACCAGCAACCTCCCTGAGTGGGACCTCTGAGAGCTAGTGGACTCTTAAGTTAGCTATACTCGGAGGATCGCCGAACTTTGATGAATCCTGGGCTGATACAGAATCACAGAACACAGAATCACAGAATGAACTAGGTGGGAAAAGACCTTTGAGATCATCAAGTCCAACCTATGACCTAACACCTCCTCATCAACTAAACTATGGCACTGAGTGCCATCTCCAGTCTTTTTTGTAACACGTCCAGGGACAGTGACTTCACCACCTCCCTGGGCAGATGATTCCAGTGCCCAATCACTCTTTCAGTGAAGAATTTTTCCTGACGTCTAACCTAAGCTTCCCCTGATGCAGCTTAAGACTGTGTCCTCTCATTCTGTCAGTGGTTGCCTGGGAGAAGAGACTGACCCCCACCTGACTACAACCTCCTTTCAGGTAGTTATAGAGAGTGATAAGGCCTCCCTCAACCCTACTCCCATTGAGAAGTCAGTATTTCGCTACCTTTGAGAGATATTTTTCACAGGTACCTTGTACAGACTCTTTATATCTGTGTGCATGTAAGTGTGGATATGCTATAGCAAATGTGGGAGAAACACTGCTCTCTGAAATTGAGTACTTAAGATTTGTAAGTTAGGCCTGTAAATAAGGTACTGTTGCAGTATAGTAAATCCTATATGAATCCTCTGGTAAATTGTTTAACTTAAGTTATAAGTCAAGTACTGTTAAGTTTAAATGCTGTTAAGTGCTTTTGGACTGTTAGGCTGTATTTCTTTTATCCTTACCCTTTCTATCCTTTTGTGTCTCTCACACACACCCACACCCCTCCACATAGATATTTTTGTTTGGATTTATTGACTCTGAATTTTTTGCTTGTTGCTTTTCCTGGGGGTGCCATAACCATCTAGTAAGTAGCAGAGTGAACCTTGCCAATGAACTTTGTTGTGCTGTCGCTTTTATATTTAATCTGTTTTTACTGATACCTTTGCCAGTGATTCTTTAAGTGATTTTTAAACACTCATTCATGACACCTGGGCCGCTGCAATCAAAGCAGCTTGGTCAACAGGTCAAGGGAGGGGATTCTGCCCCTCTACTCTGCTCTGATGAGACCCTACCTGAGCACTGCATCCAGCTCTGGGGTCCCCAGCACAAGAAAAACACGGATCTGTTGGAGCAAGTCCAGAGGAGGCCACAAAGATGATCAGAGGGCTGGAGCTCCTCTGCTATGAAAACAGACTGAGAGAGTTGGGGCTGTTCAACCTGGAGAAGAGAAGGCTTTGAGGAGACCTTCTATCACCTTCTAGTACCTAAAGGGACTACAAGAGAGCTGGACAGGGACATTTCACAAAGGCCTGTAGGTACAGGACAAGGGGAAATGGCTTCAAACTGCCAGAGGGCAGGTTTAGATTAGATATTAGGAAGAAATTCTTTACTGTGAGGGTGGGTGGTGAGGCCCTGGCATGGGTTGCCCAGAGAAGCTGTGGATGCCCCATTCCTGGAAGTGTTCAAGGCCAGGCAGGATAGGGCTTGGAGCAACCTTGTCTAGTGGAAGGTCTTTTTGTCCATTAGCAGGGAGTTGGAACTAGATGATGTTTTAAGTTCCTTCAAACCCAAACCACTTTTAGGACTCTATGAGATTGTGTTGTTAAAATCCCATGAATCATTTAATATCAAAGATAATTAATTCTAAGAATTTGAAATTTTAAGTACATTACCCCTATAAAACATTAACAAATAGGGTTTGACCTTTTCTTAGGAGTGGAAATCTACAGTTTTTATATTAACATTTCCTACACTGTTATTTTTTATCTCTTACCAGGTCTTTCCTTGCCAGTTCCTTTTGACTCAGAAAATTTCTGTATTAAACTCCTAACTGTAGTATTTTTCATATTATCAATAAACTCTTCATGTACCTGTCAGAAAAAAAAAAAAAAAAAGACAACACACTCCACAAAATGTATTTTTAAACCAGTAATTGAAAGAAAGTAATTATCTTTAAAATGTGTTTTTTTCTAGAGGTAGGGTTCAAAATACTTGCCTTTAAAATATATTACAGGGCTTCTAAATATTTGCAGGCATTTTACCAAGGTAATCCCTTCTTTGCTTTAGTATTAGCAAAGGTATTTAAGATACAGATGCAAATGAGGAATGAAAGAATACAGCTTGATGATGCATTTAAGATTTACTTCCATTTCTTCTATCTAAACCACTTTTTAAATCCATAATTTTCTGAATTTGTCTGCAACATCTCCCACTACAATGTCTCTTAAGCCAGCAGCACTTAAGGGTGTAAACTATTACCACTGTATTCTCACAATTCCCACCTGCTTGAGTAAAGGCATTACCCTTGTAATGGTTTTTAGTCTGACAAAGGAACAACCACATGGTTAATAAGATTTTCCAGCAAGGCAGTATGTATATGTTTTAGAAATAAATAGCATCTCCCTTGCAACTACCATTCATTAGCAGAAAACCTCAAAGCCAAGGAAAACAGTGACTTAAATTAGGTGTATACAAATAAACCTACATTTCAGAACATCAAAAATTAAGGACTACTTATAAATATTATTAATTAAACCAACTTGCATCTAGAGAAAAGACACTATAAAAGCTTCTTTCAGTACTGTTACTGAAGGTCTTTTGCTCATAAAAATGAAAGCATATAAAAACTGGAAGTTTTCAGAATGATATAATTTCAAGTTTTAGTTAAAGAAAAGCACAAGTATCCTGAAATGTGTAAAATGGGTGCTAATTAATATCTAGGGAAAAGAATTCAAAATTGTCAATCGATATATTCTTTTTAGTTTACACAAAATGTAACAATTATTCAGCCTTATTCTGTAAAATTTGTGATGCTGAACTTATAACTACACCAGGAATCAATAGAAGATTCGGGTTATGTTGAATTTAGATATTAAAAAGATTTGCAATACAATGAACAAAATTAGAGGATGACTCATTTAATAAAAAATTTCAGAGAAGCTTGAATAACAAAAGAAAATACACATATAGAAACATCACAAAAGACCAAACCAAAAATTTAGTAGATGTTTCAATCTCCTTCAAACATCTCATAAACAAGCTCAATACTTGCATTATGTTTGATATCTGTCGTAAAAAGAACCATATCTGCTTCAAAGTCTTTTGAATGCTGTAGATCATTTTGTCTATCTCCTACTCATACTGGTTTTATAATCTACAATATTTTGAAAGATATGATCCTGTAATTACCACAAACACAGTAAGAAATGTTCCATTTAAGAGTTAAGAAATATATGTAGCATGATCCAAACAAATGATAATATAAAAATTACCTCTCCTATTTGCAAATGAATTTCTTTTATACTATTTGACAATGATTCTATAATCTCTTTCATATGAAGAAGGTGTGTTTCTTCAATGTCTTGAAATTTCTGTAAACCAATACAAACAATTATTCATAATGAAAATAATTACTGAAAAACGAAACCTTAAATTTTAATAAATATAATAAACAGAAAACCTTTTTTTTCCCAGATTTTGATCACAGTAATGACAATGTTTAAGAAAATAAGGTGCAGAATTCTTAGTTATGAAATAATATACTTTATAATAACCTTTTAGAGGCATTATCCAACTTTTCTATCTACTCTTTAAACCTTCACTAATCTTGATTTTTTTTTAGTCTGACTTATTTCTACCAAAAGAAAATAGGATTGAAGGATGTTAATAAAAAAACAACATAACTTTTCTTATCTGAAGAGTTTAGTTTATTTATCTAACTCCAGAAATCCTATTTCTGAATCTGTTTTGCAACTCCTCATCACCCTCTTTTCATGCTCACAATATACACATGCTTTATGTTTCTTCAGTTAAATTTATATCCTTTGCTTCTTTAAGTGTAATTCATTTGTTTGATCTTTAAACTCACTGTATAAAAGCTTTGCAGTTTGTCTGGAATTCAGGATCACAGAATATTCTGAGTTGGAAAGGACGCACAAGGATTATGAAGTCCTACTCTGAAGTGAACAGCGCATACAGGGATCAAACCTTCAACCTTGGTGTTATTAACACCATGCTCTAACCAACTGAACAAATAAATCTGCCCTCCTGTTTGACCTTACCCAGGCTTTCACCTGACACTCATTTTAAAATAATTTCCAATGCCTCTAATGACCCTTTCCTAGCCAAAGATCAGAACTAAAAAGGTCATACTTCCCAACAGTAAACCATAATTATCTTGAAATCCGTGTTTTACTCCAGCTCTCTCCTAGTTATCTTCCTACTTCTGTAACTGTCCAAACTTTGGAGCATCACTTAATCTTCTCTCCAGCTTTTCCAGGGTTTTCGCGAATCCGGCAGGAAAAGACAAGGACAAAAGGGGGGAAGCAGTATATAAAGGGGTGTACAAGAACCAATCAGGGGAAACTGAGGAGGGGAATTCAACATGACTGACACCGGTGGCAACAAGTGATACACGAACAAAGGAGGGGCTCGGGGCACCTGCCCAATCACCCCCTGAGGAAGGGAGAAGTTTCTGGAAGGATGGGGGGGGTTTCAGGAGATGAACGGGGCTCTGGAGGAGGGGAAAATATAACGGAAAGGGGCAGTTGCTAGGGGAACGGGGGTGGAGACAAGGGCTTGGCAGCGAGCCCAGACAGGGAGGACACCATTCGAGGGAAAGGGGGAACCAGGACTGAACCATCAAACTGGGTATAGGGTTGTAATAGGGGGAAGCATCACAAAACAATACAAAACGGGGGAGATAACTCAATTGGGAACTGAACACACACCACAACAACTCAGACTTTGAAATTACAAATGTCACAGTGTAGAGACAAATTTAGGAGAAAATGCTCTGGAATGAGCATTTCCTCTAAAGAAAAAGGGCTTCAGCAATCTTTTTTTCTGTCAGTGAGAAAAATGAATACCAGTGGGTGAAAGTGAAAAAAAAACCCAACTATTTATTAACAAAGTGCCTGCACAGCACAGGAAAAAAAAAAGAATAAATGCTAGATATTGAACTGTGAGAACCTCACCCTTCCCCCCCCCCCCAATCACACAGCAGAACAAAAAAAACAAAATGCCAGGGGAAGAAACAAATTGACTGGTTGTGTGGCAGGGGGAACAAAATGGTGCCCAGCTTTTGTCACAGGGAAGGAAAAAAGTTCACGCAGCAGCTTGGGAAAAACAGATGGAAACCTGCTGAACCTCTGGCATTGGTCTTCTCCTCACAGCAGATGAAGCTGGTGGATTTTGGTGTCCCTTCTCTTGTTGGTTCAGCTTTGGCCAAGGTCTGGGGCCGAGCAAAGCGGCTCCCATGGTCCTGGCTGATCGTCTCCTGTGGATTATCTGATCTTGGACCAAAACCAAGATGAACAGTTCAAGAAAAAACAAAAACCTCTGAAGGATTTCTGTCACAGGCCAGGGAAAGGGAAAAAAACCTTCTTGCCTAAGCTAACAAAAGTCCAATCTAGCTAAGCAACAAAGCAATGCCAGTCTTCACCACACCCAAGCACTCCTAGGAGTGAGGCTTTGAACAAAGCCCGCACAAGAGCCTCAAGGCTCTTGCCCCTCCCCCGGAACCACCTCAAAACTACAGCAGCCATTTCTGGGCATAGAGCAAATGATAAGGGAATAGAGTATCATCATAAAATCACCCCAAGACAACAAATTAGTGAAATGTGCCAGGAAACCTCTTTTAAATGGCCACAGATCCTTCCTCTGTCTCTTTGGCCCATCAGAATTCAGTCAGGGTCAAAATCTAAACTACACTCCTATGAATTGCAGTATGGATGGCCCTATCAAACACCATCAATTCCCAGAGAAATGCATTCAAAGGGAGAAACATTTAAATCTATACTTGATTTCTTTAGGAAAGATTCTTGCTGGACTCCATTGGTTTATAACCCTATTGGGACCAGTTGCTTTAGATACACCTGTTCACCCATACCGACCTGGGGGTTTTGTTTATGTAAAGACTTGGAACTCTGATCCCTTGAAGAAAAAGTGGAAATGACTTTTCCAAGTCCTCCTGGTAACCTACACTGCATTCAGGATGGAAGGAATTGAACCCTGGGCTCATCACATGCAAGTAAAACCAGCAACCACACAAAAAACACAGTAGAAACAAGACTGACTAACAAAGTGGAATTTTTTAATATATAAATACTATTTTTTTAGATTTAGGATATGATTTTCTATTTGATCTAGATGAAAATGATAAATAATTGCATATTCATAATAATAATAGAAACAATGTTGTTAATCTCTGGGAAGAGAAATGTGGTTTTAAAGTTAGTGCAAGATTTTGGCAGATTACAGAATGTAACTTCTATAAGAGCTTGCTTGCCAACACCGACCTCTGCAGGAAATCCAGTTCTGTGGGGAGCTTTAGTCAGAAATTTGACAGAAAACTGGGAACACATGTGGGAAGGAAATAGTATCCATGCCAATTGGACAGGGATGGGAGAAGAATGTTCCTTACAATGAGCACATAAGAACAATACCATTGAGAATTGTAATATCTCAAAACCAGATCTGAAAACAACTTCAGGAATTATCTATCAGCAGACAGATTGCACTAATACCACTTGGGGAAGTGAAATACCAGAAATATGGAATAGCTCTCAGACAGTATGGTGGGATTATATCCAGCCAGTTGAGTGGTGTCTGGACTGGAAAAGGAGTCCAGGCCTCCAAGAGGACCCCTTACAGGTCTGTATAAAACATCCTGATTTAATAGGATCAAGGCAAAAGGATCCAAGGACAAAGGAAAAGTGGTATTGCACTCAAATATCCATTTGCACTAGTAGGAATCCTGAGGTACAGCAGCTCATGACTTTGGCCCAGGCTTTAAGGTTGGGATGTGTTTGTAGAAATTATTCTACCTTTCTTAATGACATCTGGTCTTATCTAACAATGAGACTTGGAGAAGGATAGACTGTCAGCAGGACAAGGTAAAATCATCAGGACCCACAGTATGGGTAGGAAGTAATGGAATTTGGACCATACATTTGCCCTTAGGAGAATCAAAGGTACAACAGACACAAGGAGCATTAATATCATGTCCCTTATGGAAGGAGTCACCATTGGGAACCCAACTATGGGGAAAAGTTAAATGTGATAAAATTTACAAACATCCCAGTATGGCAGCTACAGTGGGATAGATTTAAGAATCCATCTTTACTTCTCAAATATCTACCTTTAGGAACAGACCAGCCATACACAATTTGACTCTGCAAATGGAAACTTTAGCAAATGCAACTCAATTGGGGTTTACTGAAATAAACAAACAATTGCAAGCCATGACTAAAATGACCTTACAAAATAGATTGGCTGAAGACCTATTGCTGTTTCATGAACATGGAGTATGTGGTTACCTGAATTTAAACAACAAGACTTGTGTGCACATTCCAAATGTGACTGCTAAATTGGATGATCAGATAGAGAGGATAAAATCGGATGCTGCATCCAGCACAGAATAAAGGGCAGGATTAGAAAGTAACTGGTTAAATAAAATATTTAAAGGACTTGTGTTTTCTCTGAGTAGTTGGTTGGCCTCACTTTTGCAAAGTATAATTGTGATCATAGTAATAATTGTGATTATGATACATGCTTTAGGATGCAAAAACATTATTGCTAATGCAATGCGAGGAACTTCAATTATGTTAGTAAAAAAGCAAAGTGAGGCATATGAAGGCTTGAAAAGAAGACAAGCTTCACAAGCCTCAAAGGGTGAGAATGTTGCCCTATGAAAAATTGTCTGCACCTGGTAAGCTAACACAATGCTTATGCTTCAAAGCTCAGTGGCCCAAGGAACTTCACAATGCCCATTGTGTAAGAAGAACTGGAAAGCAACCAGCCCCAGTTTCTGCCAACTTTACCAGTTCACCAAGCAGTCAGCTATAACTTTGGGGTCCCCGACCACTAGGGCCCACCAAAGAGACTCCCAGGACAGAAGAATGCATGCGGGCAGTGAAAATATGTTAATGATTTTGGGGAAATTATTACCATATATATGTTTATTCTGGGACAATAAATGAATATGTATGTAAAATACAGTATATAAACGGGAAGTTACCTGTACTCAGCATACATGGTATTTCAGAGGAGATATCCCCTCATGCATCCATATGAATAAAGAATTACTGCTTCTTAATGCTAGATTGGTGTTAAGGAGTTTTTTTATTTTTACCAAATTTTTGGGAACAGTTCCTCCAGACACTTGAAAAGAAATAGAACAAATACAGATGACCCAATCAAAGAAAGAATTATAACAGTTAATGGGAACTTTAGGCTGTGGGAGGAAACATGTACCTGGATTTTCTATTATTGCTTGCCCTCTGTATTCACTTTTATGAAAAGGAAAACAGTGAGAATGAAATTCAGAACATGAGGAGGCAGTCAAAATCCTAATACTGGAATTAAAAACATATCAATCACTGGGACCAGTACACCCCCATGATCCTATTATAGCAGAATGGGGTTTTTATGGAGCATGGTACTTCCTGTAACCTGTTTCAAACTGGCCCTGATGGACCAAAAAGACATTTAGTATTTAGTTTGATTGCATTTAAAGAGACAGAATAGAGATATTCTGAATGGGACAAGGGACTTATATCTTTAAGCAGTGAAAAAAGCTGAGAAGACACATCAGGAACAGCCGATACAAACCAGAGGACCATTAAATTTACTGGAATCTATTTTAAAAGGGGTATGCTCCCTGTCTTGGTTTGAAAAGACAGGAGTCTGCTAAGGAAGGCAGGAGCCTCCCCTGAAATGGAGAATGCAAACCCTCCCCACCCCTCCGAATTGCTATGAATTTTAAATTAAGGGGCTCTCAGGCAAAAAAATATGGGAGCAGGAAATAACAGTTCTTTAATAGGGAAGGGGAAAAAAATAAAAGGATAGAATAAAACAATGCAATACGCTTTAACAACACTGACAGAGTCAGAACTCAACCTGACCCCGTGTTGGTCAGGGTGTTGGTAGCAGTCCAGTTGGAAAAGTGGCTGCAGTCCTCCTGAAGGGTCAGGCGTGGTTCTGTTGGAGCAGGGGTCCTGTAGAAAAGGGTGTAGTCTTCCTCCGAAGATCCAGTGGAAGTAGAAAAAGCTGATGCTCCTCTGGGAAATCCAGTGGGAAGCCATGCTGGTGTTTCAGAACATCTGGATTATATCTCGGTAGGAATGCTTGGCTCCTCCCTCTGCGCGGAGCATCTCACAATGGGATGTTATAGTTCTTATCAGTCATGCAGTGACATTCAATAGCTTGTTATCAGCAGATGTCCCCTCTCGAGGGAGGAGTGATTGTGATCACTCAGAGAGAGAGATAAGGAAAATTGCCCACTTGACAAAAGACAACTGCCATACAGATGGTAATAGAATACATCTTGCCTTTTAATCTGCAACACAACCCCAGGAGTTGCACAAAAATCTAGTCAGGAAATGGTACGCCTATGTAACGGCAGTTGCAGAAAGAATGAAATTAACAGAAGGACCTACTAAATTTTCTAAGTTATTAATTACTATAAATGCAGATCCATTGCAACATTACAACAACCTTTAAATCCTCATCAATTTTAGATGCGCCTCCCCTTGCTGAGGGGATGCCAACAGAAGATATTTGGTTCACTGTTGCCTCAGCAAAAAGGGTAAATGGTCAATGGCAATACAAGGCGGTTGCATCAACCATCCACGCAAACAAACAGAAGGTGAAGGTAGTACACAAGTAGGAGAGTTAAGTGCAGTTGTTTGAGCAGCTCAGAATGGAGCAAAAATAATCTCTGTGGACTCCTGTGCTGTTTGGGCCGGTGCTACCCAGTGGCTCTGTCTATGGGAATCACTAAATGGGGAAGTTAATAGACCTCCCCTTTGGAGATCTTAAGATTGGCAATTACTATTAAATATAGCCAGAAAAACATAATTCAGAATAGGATGGTGTCCTGGTTTAGCGTTAAAGCCCATGTCAAGGATAACAAACCAGCTACAAACTTGAATAGAAAGTTGCAGGAATTTACTAAAATCAAGGAAATAAAGATAGAAGACTCCTCGAATCAGAAATGGTATGGATTGGGAGAATGGTTACATCAGAAATTGTCACACTGATACAGAAGCACTTTATTTTGTTGCACAAAGCAAAGGTTGGCCCCTGCTGGGGTTGTTTTGCTTTTGTTTTGGTTTTTTTTTCCCCTGTTCTTTCCTTATCACCTGTGGAATCTCTTCCCATTGAGATGGTAATAGCAACTGATGGCTAAGTGCTTGAGACGGGCAGGTTCCAGCTATTTACCGTGGCGTTTTGGGACATTCTCCTTCACTGCCCCAGGATTTCTGCTCACTCCTGCCTTTCTGGCCCACTGCTTACAAGAGTCCTGCTGAGGGCACCAGGATCGGCTGCAACGGGGGTTTGTGAAGCAAAGCCTCTTTTCCATTCCTTCCCATCTCGGATAAAGTCACCATTACCACGTGCTCCATGAGCCAGCGCCGGAGCGCCCCCTGCAGCCATGTGGGGATCACCACACCAACCCTGTCCACTGGGAGCCTGCCAGTGCCCCTGCTGGCTGTGACCGTAAGTACACCTAAGGGGAAAGTGCCACAGCCAAAAAGGCTGTCACTGGGTTCCGGGTTGTTTGTTGTTAATGCCATAGTTGTTGTTTGTTTGCTTTATTATACATACTAGTAAAGAACTGTTATTCCTATTCCCATATCTTTGTGTAAGAACCCCTTAGTTTCAAAATTCTAATAATTCAGAGGGAGCTGGTTTACATTCTCCATTTCAAAGGAAGCTTTTCTGCCTTCCCTAAGAAACACCTGTCTTATAAACTAGGACAGCCCCATAACAGGAAAACCTATGGAACTATTCTTACAGAATGCACTCAGTGTAGATTAAAATTACAATTAGATCACCCTGCTAAAGCACCACCCCTACATATCAGTAAAAGCAAAGCTTTATGGTTTACATGGCAAACTGACTACATCGGACCACTCAGACCCTCTGCAGGATACTGATACATCCTCACAGGTGTGGAAGTAGTCTCGGGCCTACTCATGGCAGCTAAATGCCAAAAGACAGAAAAGGCCAATGGTCAGATGGGACTGTCATCTTGGTTCTCAAGTCTACCTACTCCTGATACCATCCAAAGTGATAATGGCTCACATTTCTCCTATAAGGAGGTACAGCAATGGGCCAAACAGGAAGGAATTCAATGGGTATTTCGCACCCCATATTATCCCCAGTCAAATGGAATCATAGAAAGAGCTAATGGCCTATTGAGAAAGAGCTTTAAACCACAAATGAGTGGATGGGATGCTGGAGTTCCCAGAATACTTCAGCAACTAAATAATCAGTATGGATCTACAGGGAGCCCTGTGAGCCAAGCATTCTTTGTAAAACCCAAATAAAGTGCCCTACCTTTCATCAAAGGGGAACATCTGACAGCAGTACAACCAGGACAACCTGTTATGGTAAAATTACCGCAAACTGAAACTGTGCCTATGACCCTGACCCTCATGGCCCACTTGCAAGAGAAGCTACTGACAACAGTGGTACAAAACATAGAATTAGTGCACTGTGGACTTTTCCTTCCTTTAAATGGGGTAACCTGTCGGGGAAAATCCTGCCAAGACTTGCTTTATTTCACTTTTTCAAAAAATAATACAGGGTATGATGCCAGCACGTCTCCTCTGAAGATCAAAGGACTGCTTATTCTTCTCACAGAAGAAATCAGCATCAGAATGAACCAGGCTGAGCACGTACATCACCAAGCCATCTCACGGGATAGAGACCCTCACTTTTCCTATCTGTAATGGTCACTATAGTAACAGTTGTAGCCATACTTGAGCCTGAATGCATTTCAATGACAATCACTAATGAAACAAGCTATAATTGTACAAATTTAGGAGCTCCATCTAATAACATGAATTTGGCAGAGGGAAATTTCACTATAATTTATGAAACACAACCTCCAACCACTGAAGGGGAAATTTACTTACTCGGTTTCCAATATACCTTCTTCGAGAAACAGAACAGATGTTACATGACCAGTGGCTGCTCTGTGAGCATTACATTAAAACAAAATATGGAAAGGGAAGTAGTAGCATGTGAAAATAAAACGTATCCACAGCTGTAACTGGGCTAATGTATATTGGCACGACAAAAACTAATTTAACTCTCACAATGCATGCCACTACCTCCCAGGCTCCTGATAAGATTGATGAAACCTTATCTCCACAAATTTCAAAAATTGAACCCTATGCCATCAAAAATTCAGGTCAGCAAGTGTTCTTTAAACCTTCATGGTTGTCAGAGACTGAAATGGTTCATGCCTTAAACATTGTAATGAAGGAGTCTTGCCTATTATAGCAAAAAACTGTATAAAGAAGCTACAGCCACAGAAGCCCACCCCTGTTAGACTTTGGACCTGATTAGCATAAGAGATTTGATAATCAGGATGCCTTGTCAAGAAAAAACAGCTTTGAAGATTGAATCAAGCCTATCTGAAGATTAAATCAGTCTGACTGACCAAAAAGAAAATTACATCAACTTCTGCAAGCAAGAGATATTGCAAAATGTATAAGTTTGTTTATGTGGTGATTAATCCAATCATTGCAGTTAAAACTTACTAGCCTTCCTAGAATAGTATATAAGCATATGTAGTCCACAATAAATTCGGATTCTGACCACCAAAACTCAGTCTCCCTGCCTCTCTCCATTGCGGATACACCCCCTCCTTGAAGATGTCTGACTGGAACTTTGGACTGTGAGTTAAGGGGCCTAGATAAGATAAAGGGGACACTACTGTTCAATCATCTCGGGTCTAGGGAGAAACAAACAAGACTGACTGAAAGGAATGCATCCACAAGAAAGTCAAAGGCAGCAGAGAATCATCCCTGGCTGAGTTTGGGGTGGGGGAGACCACAGCCCACAAAGGCCAGGTTTACACAGACTCCCCCCCAATCGAGGGCAGGGGGGAGGAGGTGTCAGGTGTGCGGCATAACCTCTGGTCAGAGGCACCAAACACCCATCCTCCCTTACACAAATCAGCCCAGCTGTGAAACCCCCAACCCTACAGGCTGCATCCATGGGACATTCACATGAGAGGCAGCTGATGGGGTGTCATAATCCATCAAAGAGCCCCCAAAGTGCTCCCAAAACTTATTCCTGAGGCCTTGGACCACAGCATTGCACGTGACGCAAAGCGATGCAACAGATTCAGTCTGCTGCAAGAGACTGTGTCAAACTGCTCTCCCCCCTCCCCCTGCCCCAGGGAAGGTACCTGGGCTTTCCCACCTGGCCTGAGCATATATTAATCCATTGGATTCTATGTTTTTCGGGGGACCTTCACCACCAAGAAGACAAGCTGGAGAGGATCAATGGAGCATCATTGGGATCCACGGAGTAGTGATATTTTCTTTAATCTGTCTCTGTCCCCCTGCCTCTTTTCTACTTCTTTCTCTTCCTTTTTTTTCTTTTTCTCGCTCTCTCATATTTACTGTTAAATAAAACCTATACTATTGACTTTGGTATATGGTCTTATTTGCACCTTAATTCAAGCAGAGACATTTCTAATAACTTTTAAACTGGACCATAACAATGGTCCATCAAACAAGTGGAATTATCAATGCAGATCAATCTCTGCAATCAAACCTGCCTGCTCACTATTCCTGTCTACATCCTATGCAGGGTGGTTGGCATGGTTGCATGGACGCACCTTCACCTCTCCAAAATGATCAAGACTCAGTAACAAGTGACCTATACCGATTAAAACATCCATTACAATCTTCCTTATTGGCATTAGGACCTAATCAATGGCTCATCAGATATATTACCTCACTTGGAAAGAACTGATGAAAAGGATCACCAGCTGATAGTGAATGCTCTCAGTGCAGCCCAAACCAATACTTCTTATGCTCTCAACTGCATTCAAGCTCAATTGTGGATACAATTTACTGCAGCAGCAATTATAAGGGAGGGCTATGAAGGTGCACTGCCCACTGAAATTCATAAGATAATCTGGGACAATACAAAAAAAATTGAAGGAGAATTTTAATCCTGGTGGCATCTAGTTACCATCACCTATGACCCTACCAACAGTAAAGCCACGGCTTTTGTTTTAACAATATGCAGTGCTTTGGTATACCCTATATACCCAATAGCTGCACTGGCCTTAAATCACCATGGAACTATACTCTATCCAATACAACATAGAGTATGGCCCCCAAAAAATGGGAACAAGTGGCAAACTGTCAACGTTGATGCATGTGTTGAGCAAGAACAGGGATTTATTTGTGAAAGTAACACAATTAAGACCCAAGATATTTTTCTTGACACTGAACAAAATGTTTGTCATTTTGAAATACACCCTGATGAAATCCTTGAAACTGTGTAAGTGTACGTTGGAAAAGGCTGTGTTTGTATGAGAACTATTTGTGATTCCATACTTATAGATCACACCACTATAGAAATGGGCAATCACTCAAACATGTGTTTGCAATTTTTCCAGAATTAGGGGATGCAACTTCAGCTTTTCAGCTCCTGTCACAACCCATTAATTACTACAATCTACCTACAGATCCTATGGAGATTTACTTCCCCCCCCACTGGAATGAACCTTACACTAGTGAAAAAATTACTGGAGCATGGCAACCCGTGCCAACTGCTGAAACATGTCTGAAACAATGGACACAGAGCCCTAATCACTGTTGGTCACTGTCGTTGCGAAGCGTCCCCGAACTGGTAATAATTAGCATAAACTCCATGATTCACAGAAGGCTGATCAATCTCATTATTATATTATATCATTATTAAGAAACCCATCGCTTTTATAGACAGTTACGATACACCTGGACCTAATTGGTCCTCCAATCCAAACACCATCACCATTGGCTAATTAAGAAACCACCCTTTGGTAAATAAATCTCCATAACACATTCCACATGTTCACAACAACAGGTGCAGCAAGTTAAGATAAGAATTTTTTATTATTGTTTTCTCTGATCTTTTCACAGCCTTTTTCAGGCGATGCCTGGGAAAGTTGTGTGCTGTTCTCTGTAGCCAGAGAGCTGCTACTACACATCACAATACAGAAGTGATACACCATGTCTTGGAAAGAGTGATGAGAGATGGAGAACATCACAAGTGGAACATTTTGTTCAGGTGTTCACCAACCACAACAGGAATTCTAGATCTAATGTTGCACTCTATTGTAATCTTGCTGAATTTTGGACATATTATGCTCATTGTTGAATATTGTCCTATACATTAGTGTAGATACTGGCTAGACAGGTAACACTGTCACACAGACCTCCTTGCATTTATAATATTGTTCCATCATGTTCAAAGAAGTAAAAAAAAAAGTACATAACTCGATAAAAAATGTCCCTGAATTTATAATTGGAAGAAAATTAAGTCTCTGTTTATAGGCAAAGAGGCAAGAGGTGACCATACCATTACTTTGTGGGACAAGAGAACTTGACTTTAGTCACAGGGTAGCTTATGGTGGTGCATCCTCCCCCCCCTCCCCGCCATGATGTGAGAAATGCTCATTAGGCCTCAGCCTTGATAAACAGGACCTGTGCTCAACTCCTCTTGAGCTTATCAGAAACACTGTCTGCTCCCAGGAACTAGTGCTGGCTAATGGGCTTCTGGGGTTTTCTTAATGAACAGCCTTGGAAACTTTTTTGCCTGAATAACAACCCAAGTGGAACGATATTTTTGTTCTCACACTTTCAAAGAAAGTTTGACTTAAAGTGCGGCCAGGATGAAACATTGCTATGACCAAAGCCCACTCTCTTACAACCCTATAAACAGCAGTCCAAAGTATGACCTTTTGAGCTCTCCTGGCCTGCAGCAGCTGCAACCAGCAACCTCCCTGAGTGGGACCTCTGAGAGCTAGTGGACTCTTAAGTTAGCTATACTCGGAGGATCGCCGAACTTTGATGAATCCTGGGCTGATACAGAATCACAGAACACAGAATCACAGAATGAACTAGGTGGGAAAAGACCTTTGAGATCATCAAGTCCAACCTATGACCTAACACCTCCTCATCAACTAAACTATGGCACTGAGTGCCATCTCCAGTCTTTTTTTGTAACACGTCCAGGGACAGTGACTTCACCACCTCCCTGGGCAGATGATTCCAGTGCCCAATCACTCTTTCAGTGAAGAATTTTTTCCTGACGTCTAACCTAAGCTTCCCCTGATGCAGCTTAAGACTGTGTCCTCTCATTCTGTCAGTGGTTGCCTGGGAGAAGAGACTGACCCCCACCTGACTACAACCTCCTTTCAGGTAGTTATAGAGAGTGATAAGGCCTCCCTCAACCCTACTCCCATTGAGAAGTCAGTATTTCGCTACCTTTGAGAGATATTTTTCACAGGTACCTTGTACAGACTCTTTATATCTGTGTGCATGTAAGTGTGGATATGCTATAGCAAATGTGGGAGAAACACTGCTCTCTGAAATTGAGTACTTAAGATTTGTAAGTTAGGCCTGTAAATAAGGTACTGTTGCAGTATAGTAAATCCTATATGAATCCTCTGGTAAATTGTTTAACTTAAGTTATAAGTCAAGTACTGTTAAGTTTAAATGCTGTTAAGTGCTTTTGGACTGTTAGGCTGTATTTCTTTTTATCCTTACCCTTTCTATCCTTTTGTGTCTCTCACACACACCCACACCCCTCCACATAGATATTTTTGTTTGGATTTATTGACTCTGAATTTTTTGCTTGTTGCTTTTCCTGGGGGTGCCATAACCATCTAGTAAGTAGCAGAGTGAACCTTGCCAATGAACTTTGTTGTGCTGTCGCTTTTATATTTAATCTGTTTTTACTGATACCTTTGCCAGTGATTCTTTAAGTGATTTTTAAACACTCATTCATGACACCTGGGCCGCTGCAATCAAAGCAGCTTGGTCAACAGGTCAAGGGAGGGGATTCTGCCCCTCTACTCTGCTCTGATGAGACCCTACCTGAGCACTGCATCCAGCTCTGGGGTCCCCAGCACAAGAAAAACACGGATCTGTTGGAGCAAGTCCAGAGGAGGCCACAAAGATGATCAGAGGGCTGGAGCTCCTCTGCTATGAAAACAGACTGAGAGAGTTGGGGCTGTTCAACCTGGAGAAGAGAAGGCTTTGAGGAGACCTTCTATCACCTTCTAGTACCTAAAGGGACTACAAGAGAGCTGGACAGGGACATTTCACAAAGGCCTGTAGGTACAGGACAAGGGGAAATGGCTTCAAACTGCCAGAGGGCAGGTTTAGATTAGATATTAGGAAGAAATTCTTTACTGTGAGGGTGGGTGGTGAGGCCCTGGCATGGGTTGCCCAGAGAAGCTGTGGATGCCCCATTCCTGGAAGTGTTCAAGGCCAGGCAGGATAGGGCTTGGAGCAACCTTGTCTAGTGGAAGGTCTTTTTGTCCATTAGCAGGGAGTTGGAACTAGATGATGTTTTAAGTTCCTTCAAACCCAAACCACTTTTAGGACTCTATGAGATTGTGTTGTTAAAATCCCATGAATCATTTAATATCAAAGATAATTAATTCTAAGAATTTGAAATTTTAAGTACATTACCCCTATAAAACATTAACAAATAGGGTTTGACCTTTTCTTAGGAGTGGAAATCTACAGTTTTTATATTAACATTTCCTACACTGTTATTTTTTATCTCTTACCAGGTCTTTCCTTGCCAGTTCCTTTTGACTCAGAAAATTTCTGTATTAAACTCCTAACTGTAGTATTTTTCATATTATCAATAAACTCTTCATGTACCTGTCAGAAAAAAAAAAAAAAAAAGACAACACACTCCACAAAATGTATTTTTAAACCAGTAATTGAAAGAAAGTAATTATCTTTAAAATGTGTTTTTTTCTAGAGGTAGGGTTCAAAATACTTGCCTTTAAAATATATTACAGGGCTTCTAAATATTTGCAGGCATTTTACCAAGGTAATCCCTTCTTTGCTTTAGTATTAGCAAAGGTATTTAAGATACAGATGCAAATGAGGAATGAAAGAATACAGCTTGATGATGCATTTAAGATTTACTTCCATTTCTTCTATCTAAACCACTTTTTAAATCCATAATTTTCTGAATTTGTCTGCAACATCTCCCACTACAATGTCTCTTAAGCCAGCAGCACTTAAGGGTGTAAACTATTACCACTGTATTCTCACAATTCCCACCTGCTTGAGTAAAGGCATTACCCTTGTAATGGTTTTTAGTCTGACAAAGGAACAACCACATGGTTAATAAGATTTTCCAGCAAGGCAGTATGTATATGTTTTAGAAATAAATAGCATCTCCCTTGCAACTACCATTCATTAGCAGAAAACCTCAAAGCCAAGGAAAACAGTGACTTAAATTAGGTGTATACAAATAAACCTACATTTCAGAACATCAAAAATTAAGGACTACTTATAAATATTATTAATTAAACCAACTTGCATCTAGAGAAAAGACACTATAAAAGCTTCTTTCAGTACTGTTACTGAAGGTCTTTTGCTCATAAAAATGAAAGCATATAAAAACTGGAAGTTTTCAGAATGATATAATTTCAAGTTTTAGTTAAAGAAAAGCACAAGTATCCTGAAATGTGTAAAATGGGTGCTAATTAATATCTAGGGAAAAGAATTCAAAATTGTCAATCGATATATTCTTTTTAGTTTACACAAAATGTAACAATTATTCAGCCTTATTCTGTAAAATTTGTGATGCTGAACTTATAACTACACCAGGAATCAATAGAAGATTCGGGTTATGTTGAATTTAGATATTAAAAAGATTTGCAATACAATGAACAAAATTAGAGGATGACTCATTTAATAAAAAATTTCAGAGAAGCTTGAATAACAAAAGAAAATACACATATAGAAACATCACAAAAGACCAAACCAAAAATTTAGTAGATGTTTCAATCTCCTTCAAACATCTCATAAACAAGCTCAATACTTGCATTATGTTTGATATCTGTCGTAAAAAGAACCATATCTGCTTCAAAGTCTTTTGAATGCTGTAGATCATTTTGTCTATCTCCTACTCATACTGGTTTTATAATCTACAATATTTTGAAAGATATGATCCTGTAATTACCACAAACACAGTAAGAAATGTTCCATTTAAGAGTTAAGAAATATATGTAGCATGATCCAAACAAATGATAATATAAAAATTACCTCTCCTATTTGCAAATGAATTTCTTTTATACTATTTGACAATGATTCTATAATCTCTTTCATATGAAGAAGGTGTGTTTCTTCAATGTCTTGAAATTTCTGTAAACCAATACAAACAATTATTCATAATGAAAATAATTACTGAAAAACGAAACCTTAAATTTTAATAAATATAATAAACAGAAAACCTTTTTTTTCCCAGATTTTGATCACAGTAATGACAATGTTTAAGAAAATAAGGTGCAGAATTCTTAGTTATGAAATAATATACTTTATAATAACCTTTTAGAGGCATTATCCAACTTTTCTATCTACTCTTTAAACCTTCACTAATCTTGATTTTTTTTTAGTCTGACTTATTTCTACCAAAAGAAAATAGGATTGAAGGATGTTAATAAAAAAACAACATAACTTTTCTTATCTGAAGAGTTTAGTTTATTTATCTAACTCCAGAAATCCTATTTCTGAATCTGTTTTGCAACTCCTCATCACCCTCTTTTCATGCTCACAATATACACATGCTTTATGTTTCTTCAGTTAAATTTATATCCTTTGCTTCTTTAAGTGTAATTCATTTGTTTGATCTTTAAACTCACTGTATAAAAGCTTTGCAGTTTGTCTGGAATTCAGGATCACAGAATATTCTGAGTTGGAAAGGACGCACAAGGATTATGAAGTCCTACTCTGAAGTGAACAGCGCATACAGGGATCAAACCTTCAACCTTGGTGTTATTAACACCATGCTCTAACCAACTGAACAAATAAATCTGCCCTCCTGTTTGACCTTACCCAGGCTTTCACCTGACACTCATTTTAAAATAATTTCCAATGCCTCTAATGACCCTTTCCTAGCCAAAGATCAGAACTAAAAAGGTCATACTTCCCAACAGTAAACCATAATTATCTTGAAATCCGTGTTTTACTCCAGCTCTCTCCTAGTTATCTTCCTACTTCTGTAACTGTCCAAACTTTGGAGCATCACTTAATCTTCTCTCCAGCTTTTCCAGGGTTTTCTGAAGATCATCTCTTCACATTTCATACCTCCTGGTACTCTTGATTCACAAACAAGTACCACTTCATACAGACAAATCAAATCTCTCTTCTAAGCTCTCAGTCTTTCTTTCTTTTGTCATACTTATATGCCTCTCTCTAGCTATCAATCAAGCAGATAATTTTTTTTTCCACAAGTGTTCATCCTCTGTAGCCTATTCTAGGATGTTATTTATTTTACTGACTGCTTGATTACATAGGCTATATTATTTTACTTTCAAAGCTATCTATGGCCCATCTCTATAATATCTACTCTCAACCACTATCAGGGTGTCAACATCTGTACACAATGTGATGTTCCAGCCTATTTTCACTACTGTCCTGATTTCGTCTGGGATAAGAGGTCATTTCTTCTCAGTAGCTGGTACAGTGTGGAAACCCAGAGTACCAGGAATATTTCTCTGCTGCTCTGGGGTGCCCTGACCCCCAGGGGAGCACTGACTTTGACCCTCATTCATGGAGAAAGTTTCCTAGACTTCAAGATATACCAGAATCCACAAAAGTGTGAAATAGATTATAGAGAGTAGTTTAGGTGTATCACTTGGTGAGAAATTTAGGTTTTGGGATTTTTAGTATGTTGTGGATAGAAGCAAGATGGAGGGCACAGGGTGTCGTCCTGAGTTTCTTCTTCATGCTTCTTCTTCCTTCTTCTTCATGGGTTTGGCTGGCATTTTGTAATTGGACAGAAAAGTCCTCATTGCGGGCTTTTAGGGATCAGTTATTGGGTTAAAAGGGAAAAAAAATCTCCGTGTCAGTTCTTAATTGGATAGTTTAGTCTTAAAAGACCTTGTAACAAGAGACTGTTAGCCATTTTGTGCCTTCTAATGAAAAGCTGCCGAACTCATGGTTGTGAGACTGTTTTACTGATAAGAAAACACCTGAGTCCGAACATGAACTACCATCTCAAGTGCCTTCAATCCAGACCCAGAGAAACCAACAGTACAGTTCCATGTTTTGGATTCAGTATGAGAATAATGCTGATAATACACTGACATTTTGGTTGTTGCTGAGCAGTGCTTACCCTGAGACAAGGGCTTTTCAGTGTCTCATGCTCTGCCAGTGAGGAGCTGCACAAGAAGCTGGGAGGGAGCACAGCCAGGACAGCTGACTCGAACTGGCCAAAGGGATATAACAATAATAGCATGGTATGGAATATTTTACTTTTTTCAATTATTAAACAGTTCTTATCTCAACATATGTTTTTTACCTTTTTTCCAATTCTCCTCACCATTCCACCAGGGAGGGAGGAGAGAGCGAGTAGCTGCATGGTGCTTAGTTGCCAACTGGAGTTAAAACACAACTACCTAATTTCTACCTAAACTCAAAGTCAACTTTTGAGATTATGCCAATGCCACTTCCTTCGTGTTTGGTTTGAGGTCTCCATAAAACTCTGCAAAACATTCTCCTTTAAACTCTTCTCCATAGCGTATATCAAAACAGCCAGCCATTCAGAGATTTTTTTTTTGTCTTTTGCCGTCTTGGCCTTGCACAGGAGATAACACAAAGAGGTCTGATCAAAGACTAAAGCTATCTAGGTACTATAATACAACCAGCTATAATAATTACCCAAATTGCTTACTTTCACTTTTGAAAGATCAGTCCATTTTGAAGAGATGTACTGAAACAAATCTGTAATGTTAATGACCCAATAAATACAAGTCAATTCATAGCATTTTAAGCTACAATAAAAATGAAAAATCATCCATATGTTCTTTATTCAACTTATCATGTACAGCAAAAGCAAGTATTATTCCTTTTTACAAATACGTACATTTTCCTGTAGGTTTTAAAATGTGAAGAATCATTAGTAATTTTTAAACTTTATTTATATAAAAACTGCTCAACAGCAGTTATCTAGTCAACTGCACTCAGTTCTAATTAAGACAGGACTTTCAAAGAATAACTTAGCAATTCCAGTTATTTCATTCCAATAACTGACTGCACTGTGTTTATAAAAAAAGCTTCTAAAAAGGTGCAATAACTGACAAATGAGATGTTTTCATAGCAAGTGCACAGCAATTGTATAATGCAACTATAGTTTTATTCAGAAAAACTTTCAACATGAAGAATTTCTGCCAAATCCAATATCTAAACCAGAAAGTGAATTATATTTTCTTATGTCTTTGTCATGGTTTGACGCTGGTGCGATGCCAGTGCCCCCATGAAAATATATTTTCCCTAGTGTCTGCTGTGAGATGTGACCCAAAATAGAGCAAAGCAGGCTCCAGCTTAGGAATAAAAGGAAAAAAAACTTTATTAACGTACAGTATATAAAAGAAACACACAGAACTCAGAATGAAAACCCTCCAAACATTCCTCCTCCTCCCCCCCACCACATTTCCAATACATCACAGTAAGACAAAACCTTGGATTCTCAATTCTGTTACCACCCTTTAGATCACTAACTCTCAGTCCATCACCGCCCTTGAGATAATTAATTCTCAGTTCATCAAGGAGAGAGGAGTCCCTCTTGTACCATAGGCTTCCCCAGGAAACACAGTTGAAACCTCTTGTGTTTCCATGTCACACGTGGCAGCGCCCGGAGAACATTTGCCATCGTGGCCTCTTCCTTCCATGCCCAGTGCTCCCACTGCTGCGCATGGACCAGAGCTGCTTCTAGGGTTTTCCTTTTAAGGATGCTTTGCCCAGTTCCAAAAAGAGCACAGTCTCTCACTTTCGGGACACCTGTCCATCCCCCCCCCCCCACACACAAATTTCACCCCCTGGGGCCGAGGGGTCTCGAGAACAGAGATCTACTCCTTCACTGAAAATTGAGGGCACCGCCACCCTCCTCACCCGTTGTCTCTGTTCACACACTTCTTCACATAACAACACCGCACTCTCTTGGCTCCAAGCCATTGCCTCCCCCTAAATGCAGTCTCTGTGTCACAGGAAAAATGGTTCTGTCCATGGCTATACAAGAAAAGTCCAGCCAAAGGCCACTCCATCATCTCCTCCCACCTAGGATTCTTCTCAACTTATCTCAGACATCTTTCACTTGCACAAACGTGCATCACACTTGCCCATTTCCTGCTATTCCACCTCTATCTCTCTTCTCATTCAGCTCCAGGAGGATCAGCATTTGTAAGGTTTCCATCACCCAAGAAAAGTGTTAAAATCTCAGGCTCTGCCTGTCCAGAACTCCCACGCTAGCCCTGCCAGGCACCTTCTCCCTGCACCCCCCCCCTTCTTTTTTTCGGCCAGGCCGTTCTATCAAATTTCAAGACGGCACCAGCACAGGCACAGGCTCCCTCTCTCTCTCCCTCAGGGATGGGGGGGGGGGGGGGCTGCCCGCTGTCTCTCAGGGTTCCTCCACCCTTCCATCCTGCAGGGGCCTTCACCTCCCTTCTCTGTCCAAGGCTCCAGCCTACCTCACCCGGCCGCATGGCTTCCCCTCCCCTGCCCAGCCCGCATCTGGGCAGGGGTGGTCTGACCTCTTTCACGGAGGGACGGAACCCAAGACAGCTTCCTCCTGGGAGTTTTCAGCTTTTAACCCCCTGTGTTCTCAGAGGCATATCCATGTCCTCAGTGGCCACACCAGGTGCCAATATTCAAATCTGAGGACCTATTGGTTTGACCACAGCATCCCAAAAAACTCACTTCCTTTTCAAACCAGGACAGTCTTTAATCATAAAAATCTTTCCATGTTTATTGCAGAAAAAAACCCACATAATCTGTAAATTAATATTAGGAAGATCATGTTTCTAATTTCAACTTCTCAAAAAAATATATCACAAGCCATGTCACTTTGATAACAGCAGGAAATTTGTGGTAGTGTTATTTTACAGTTTGTTCTTCTGTAATATTTCTTGTTATAAGTTTATAATGGTTCATTCCATGTACCCCATTTGGCTTCCCTGATGGTTCAGTCCTGAATTGTTTACCCCAAGATTTTCCCTCCAAGTGTATGTCAATCCCCCTGTCAGTCTCCTTGTACCCCCCTTGTTCCCTTGTCTTACCCTGGTCTGTCAAAGATAGCACACCCTTTTTGCTCTGGAATGTTCCCTGTCCTTCATCCCTTCCTCGAACTCAAACAAATGATCACTCCCTATTCCTTTGCCTTGGTTCACTGTACTGTGCTGCTGCTGTGCCACCCACTCCACAGCCGACGGCTGCAGGGAGCTGTGAGCCCCTGTACACGCTGCCACCCGAGAAAGTCTCCGCACAAATCCGGGGGTGGCTCCTCTCGAGACTGCATCAGTCTCAGGGAGTGAGCAGCTGGAGAACATCTCCCTGTGACCACAGCAACGCAGTGTCAGAAATTTAATAAATTAGAAGAAAGGAAAAAATGCAAAATTTATAGAACAGTATTGGAGTTGACCTACAAAAAGAGGACAGTTAAGTGAGGATGTTGGTACATGATTACCTAGAATATAGCCCCAACATGTCAAGGTGTTTGCATCCTCAGAAATATTTTATCTTAATGGTCGAAAACAGATTTAAGTTAAGCCAACTGGTTTTGTGCTGAAACAGCTGGGAATGTTCATGCTATTCACTTATTTGGTTTTTAGAATTAGTATATTTAATGTGAGATGTACTGCAAATTAAGATAATCTAGGTTGTGATTGATTAGCCCAGGGTGCTAGTGAGGGTCCTTTGCCCATGATTCTGAAATGTGCTGGCTGCACTGGAACACACTTGTAGTTTTATGGAGATGAGACAGACCCCTGAGGTAACAGAAGCCAACAGGGAAACACCAGAGAATTATCTCAAAGGAATTAAAGGGTGTTCCTCTACGAAAGTGACACAGCTGACAGCCTAGCTGAAGTGCCTTTACACCAATGCACATGGCATGGACAACAAACAGGAGGAGCTGAAAGCCACCATACTGCTAGAAAGCTACGACCTTGTTGCCATTACTGAACCTTGGTGGGATGAATCCCATGACTGGAGTGATGCTATTGATGACTCCAGGCTGTTCAGGGTAGGGGTTCCCCTCTTGTCCCAGATTGCAAGGCAAGATGTATTCTATTACCATCTGTATGGCAGTTGTCTGGTGTCAAGTGGGCATTTCTCCTTATCTCTCTCCCTGAGTGATCATAATCACTCCTCCCTCGAGAGGGGACATCTGCTGATAACAAGCTATTGAATGTCACTGCATGACTGATAAGAACTATAACATCCCATTGTGAGATGCTTCGCGCAGAGGGAGGAGCCAAGTATTGCTACCCAGATATAATCTGGAGATTCTGACACCAGCACGGCTTCCCACTGGATTTCCCAGAGGAATATCAGCTGCTTCTACTTCCACGGATCTGCAGAGGAAGAATACACCCTTTCTCTACAGGACCCCCCTGCTCCAACAGAACCACACCTGACCCTTCAGGAGGACTGCAGCCACTTTTCCAACTGGACTGCTACCAACACCCTGACCAACACGATGTCAGGTTGAGTTCTGACTCTGTCAGTGTTGTTAAAGTGTATTGCATTGTTTTATTCTATCCTTTTATTTTTTTTCCCTTCCCTATTAAAGAACTGTTATTTCCTGCTCCCATATTATTTTGCCTGAGAGCCCCTTAATTTAAAATTCATAGCAATTCGGAGGGGTGGGGAGGGTTTGCATTCTCCATTTCAGGGGAGGCTCCTGCCTTCCTTAGCAGGCACCTGTCTTTCCAAACCAAGACACCTCTTCATCAACAGCTGGATTGAGTGTGAAGAGTTGTCTCTGACGAACAGCCACAAACAGGTTGAAAGCCTGAGGGTAAGAATCAGACCAAAGCAACAAAGAGAACTTAGTAGTTAGTGTCTACTACAGGCTTTCTGACCAAGGGGAGCCTACTGATGAAGCCATCTTGCTCCAGCTGCAGGAGGCATCACGCTCACAGGCTCTTGTCCTTCCAGGGGACTTCAACCACCTTGACATCTGCTGGGAAAGTAGCAAGGAGAGCTGTAGGCAATCCAGGAGACTCCTGGAATGCCCAGAGGATAACTTCTTGAGCCAGGTAATAGACAACCCTACCAGAGGGAATGCGATACTGGCTCTGATGCTCACCAATGTAAGCGAACTAATTGGGGATGTCAAAACTGGAGGCAGCCTGGGCTGCAGTGATCATGCACTGGTGGAGTTTGCAGTCCTGTGGGACAAGGGTCAGGTAAGGAGGAAAGTTGGGTCCCCAACTTTTAGGAAAACAAACTTTCAGTTCTTCAAGGAGATAGTCAATAGGATCCCCTGGGAGACTGCCCTCAGGGACAAGGGAGTTGAACAGCTGGCAGATCTTTAAGGAAGTCTCTCATAGAGAGCTAGAGGTTGTGATCCCCAGGAGCAAGAAATTGGGCAAGGAAGGCAAGAGACCAACATGGCTAAGTAGGGAACTGCTGGTCAAACTAAAGGGAAAGGAACAAATGTACAGGCAGTGGAAACAAGGACAGGTGACCTGGAAAGAGTATGAAAATGAAGATGGATTCTGTAGGGATGGGGTTATGAAGACCAAGGCAAAACTGGAACTCAGTCTGCCAAGGAACACAAAGAATAACAAGAAGGGCTTCTACAGGTATGTCAACTAGAAAAGGAAAGTCAGAGAAGGCATATCTCCCCCAAAAACCACTGCTGGTGAACTGGCAACAAAAGATGAGGAAAAGACGGAGATGCTCAACAACTTTTTTCTTAGTCTTCAATGGTAACCTCTCTTCCCACACTTCTCAAGTAGATGCATAGCAGGACGGGGACTGGGGAAACAAAGTCCCTACCACTGTATGTGAAGATCAGGTTTATGACCACCTGAGGAACCTGAACATACATAAGTCTATGAGACACAATGAGATGCATCCCAGAGTCCTAAGGAAATTGGCTGATGTAGTTGCCAAGTCACTCTCCATGATATCTGAAAAGCCATGGCAGTCAGGTAAAGTCCCAGGTGACTGGAAAAGGGGAAACATTGTACCCATCTTTAAAAAGGAAGATCCTGGGAACTACTGACCTATCAGCATCACCTCTGTGCCTGGGAAGACCACGGAACAGATCCTCCTAGAAGCTCTGCTAAGGCATATGGAGGACAGGGAGGTGATTCAGGACAGCCAGCACAGCTTCACCAAGGGCAAAGCCTGCCACACTAACCTGTGGCCTTCTATGATGGAGCGACTACATCAGTGGACAAGGGAAGGGCTGCAGATGTCACTTATCTGGACTTCTGTCAAACCTTGGACACAGTCCCCTGTCGTCTCGTTCACAGGGGTTCCAGGATGAGGGAAGAGACGAGAAAGTTGACTCCATGTATCAGAAGGCTTGATTTATTATTATATGATAGATAATATATTAAAACTATACTAAAAGAATAGAGGAAAGGATTTCACTACAATGCTAAGCTAAGAATAAAAAGGAATTGAAAACAAAGGTCTTCTCCCAGACCGCGACCGGCCGGACAGGTGAACTGTGATTGGCTCTTAATTGTAAACATCCTGAGGAGGCCAATCACAGACCTCCCCTGTTGCATTCCACAGCAGCAGATAAGAATTGTTTACAGTTTGTTCCTGAGGCCTCTCAGTTTCTTCAGGAGGGGAGAAATCCTAAGGAAAGGATTTTTCATAAAACATGTCGGTGACAGTCCCCCACAACATTATTCTCGCTAAATTGAAGAGGGATGGATTCAAAAGGTAGACTGTTCGATGGATAAGAAAGTGGTTGGATGGTTGCATCCAGAGGGTGAGACATGGGGGTTAGAAATTAACTTAGAGTAGAAATTAATTTTGGATTTATGAGAGCTGTTTTAGATGAAGTGTGCTGTTTAACTTGCTTAGCCTGTAACTTGCTGTGCTCAGAAAGGCCTGCAAAGATGAACAAAGGAATGCAAGGCCCTAATAAGGACAGTCTTTTACCCGCAACAAGGTGAAAGGAATGTGAACTTCCAAGCTGGAGGGACATAAAAGAGGCTCCTTGGACCCTGAAACCAGTGCAAACCAACACTAAGGTTGGGCTACAGCCAAGAGACCAAAAAAGCATGCATAGAAGGACGGGGTGAAAAGTTCATCCCCGAGAAAGACCATTTACTTCCTCCCATGTGACCACCAGGTGACCACCAGAGAGATCTGCGCAAGCCCAGAAGGACAGATAAGCTAATTTTAATATGAAGTGGGGCTGGGCTGGGCTAGGATATGAATATGCATTGGCTTATTGAAAACAATGCATATGCAACATTTTAGTGGATAAAAGAGGGGTTGAATTCTCGGGAGGTGCACATGCCTTTGCAGAGCGATCCTGCATGTGCCTGGCACTGAATAAATACATACCTACTTTACAACTTTTACGAGTTGTGGAGTTTTTCCATGAATCAAGGGAAGTGGTCAATGGCTCAGGGTCCCGATGGACATCAGTGACAAGTGGTGTCCCTCAGGGGCCCATATTAGGGCCAGCGCTATTCAGTGTCTTCATCAGTAACATAGTGGGACTGAATGCACCCTCATCAATTTTGCAGATGACACCAAGCTAAGTGGTGCAACTGACACACCTGAAAGACATGATGCCATCCAGAGGGACCTGGACAAGCTTGAGAACTGGACCTACAGAAACCTCATGAGGTTCTACAAGACCAAGTGCTGGTGCCGCACCTGGGTTGGGGCAATCCCTGGTGTCATGCAGGTTGGGGGATGAATGGTTCGAGAGCAGTCCTGCCGAGAAGGACTTGGTGGTGCTGGTGGATGAGAGGCTGGACACAAGATGACAATAAGTGCTTGCAGCCTAGAAAGCCGATTGTATCCTGAGCTACATCAAAAGCATCCTGGTCATCAGGTCAAGGGAGGGGATTCTGCCCCTCTGCTCTGCTCTTCTGAGACCCCACCTGGAGTACTGCATCCAGCTCTGGAAGCCACAGCACAGGCAGGACATGGACCTGTGGGAAGGAGTCCAGAGGAGGCCACCAAGATGATTAGAGGGATGGATCACCTTTCCTATGAGAAAAGGCTGAGGGGGTTAGGTTTGTTCAGCCTGGAGAAGAGAAGGCTTCAGGGTGACCTAATTGCGGCCTTTGAGTACCTGAAGGGAGCCTTCAAGAAAGATGGAGAGAGACTTTTTATAAGAGCACCTAGTGACAGGACAAAGGGGAATGGTTTCAAACTGAGGGACAGTAGGTTTCGATCAGATATTAGGAAAAAATTCTTTACTCTGAGGGTGGTGAGGCACTGGCACAGGTTGCTCAGAGAAGCTGCGGATGCCTCATCCCTGGAAGTGTTCAAGGCCTGCTGCGCCTGCTGTGTCGAAAGCACTTCCCTCCCGTCCGAGCGGGGGGGGGGGGGGGGGGGGGGAAGGCGGCCTGGGCTAGCTCGGAGCACAGCAGCAGCTAGCAGCGAGGGGCACTACCCAGATCCGTCAGGGACGTCCGGGCAGGCTTCGGCAGGACAGCAGCAACAGTATCGAAAAGAAGCGGCAAGGCGGAGAAGCCGAGAGAAAAGAGGGTCTTAACACGCCCGGTGTAGCCCAGTGGTTTTAATGTATCATTCCTCCACTGCGTCCAGGCGGGAAAAGACGCCACTGCGTCCAGGCGGGAAAAGACGGGACAAAAGGGGGAGAAGCAGTATATAAAGGGGTGTACAAGAACCAATCGGGGGAAACTGAGGAGGGGAATTCAACATGACTGACACCGGGGGCAACAAGTGATACACGAACAAAGGAGGGGCTAGGGGCACCTGCCCAATCACCCCCTGTGGAAGGGAGAAGTTTCTGGAAGGATGGGGCGGTTTCAGGAGATGAACGGGGCTCTGGAGGAGGGGAAAATATAACGAAAGGGGCAGTTGCCAGGGGAACGGGGGTGGAGACAAGGGCTTGGCAGCGAGCCCAGACAGGGAGGACACCATTCGAGGGAAAGGGGGAACCAGGACTGAACCATCGAACTGGGTATAGGGTTGTAATAGGGGGAAGCATCACAAAACAATACAAAATGGAGGAGATAACTCAATTGGGAACTGAACACACACCACAACAAAGGCCCGGCTGGACAGGGCTCTGAACAACCTGATCAGTGCAAGGTGTTTTTGCCCACGGCGAGGGGTTGGAACTAGATGATCTTTAAGGTCCTTTCCAACCCAGGCCATTCTATGATATTCACTGTCGCTAACGGACACGAAAGAACCAGACGCACACCGCTGCTCCAAGGTGAAGAGCAAAAAGAGAGAGTTTATTTTCTGACCCCAACATTTATAGTTTTCCAAAAGTGACAGTGGATTGGAGGGTGACAGTGCCACCTCTCCAATGCCACTGGACAAACTACCAGTCTATCAAGTCTCTCCGCCTCCATAAAGGAATGCAAAACAATGTGTTATCTCCAGACAGTGTGCGATAAAGTTCTCTACAAGGAGGTAAACATCAGAAGGCTTAGAAAATATTAGAAAATCAGGGCAACAATTCACAAGTGTTATTTTTGCATCATCTTTAAAGTAGCCCTCCTGCAACCAAACTGTAGATGCAGTCACACCATTATACTTAAAACAGAGTTCACAGACAGGACTTAGACAGGTAGAATTCCAATTTTCGTTTCCAATATGGATAGCTGTGGAAGGTATTCAGAGTTTCCAAGTGTCTGTTATCAAATTAAGTGAAAATTTAAATTATAAGTAAAAGGGTTGTTGCAGTTAATGAACTAAGATTATTTATGCAAGTGTGGTTTGCAGTGAGACATAAATTTGTATAATTTCTGTATTGCAAACCAAAACAGCCCAAAAGTATGGCCACATTTTTCCATCTGTAAGATCTGCTATAGTAAAAAGATTTATTTTCTCTACACCTCAGCCTGTTTTAAATAACTCATGCCTACCTAATAACAGAAATAAAGCTGAACAAAAAGCATCTTCATATTCAGTCTCTGGATACAAAAGAACCTGCTACTTTTTTTCATTATTTTGTTGTAGAGAATCATTCAAATTAATTTTAAAGATATTATTAAAAGCCCAGGTAATTTTCCTTCACTAACAATAAAATCTATTTCAAATACTCTTAATGTTTATCACCTGTCAGTTCTAAACAAAAACTCCTGTTCATTACTCACAGCTTTCTTGCTTGTTATAGACAATTTTAAAGTGCAATTTTAGCAAGGCCAATCTATTAAAGTAATATTTGGTAATTTTTATCTTATTGTTTTAGAGAGCAGTAAGTCAACTGCTATAAACACAATCTCTTTCTTGTCAGGTAAGGAATAGATAGCAGACAGCTTTTTTGAGACTAAATAAAGATTTAAATCAACCTGACTGAATTTGCTCTGAAGTGAATCAGAAGCATTCACAGGATCTATTTCAGTGAGGGTTCAGTAACTTCCAGAGCAAGGTAATCAACAAAATCAACAAAACTGAAAAATAAATTTTGAAACATAACAAGCAGCAGCACATGAAATCATACAGAGAACTTGATATCCTCTGAAATACAGATTAAAACAGCTTAAAAAAAAACAAAACAAAAATTTGAGTATATGTGCTTTTGACCACCTCACATAAACCCTGGAAAGTCACTTTCACAAGCTGTTACTGAAGTGTTTTGCCAGAATGATAATGAAAACATGATGGATCTCAGTTTTTAAACTCCTATGAATTAATTTATCTCTCCAGCAATTCACAAGATTTCCCACATGATCTCAATGTATCTACAATACTTTCAAAAGTTTTCTTCATAAAAAAGTCTTTCAGAGTGCTAGTGTTCAACTGTATCATTCAAGGACACTGTCATCACAACATACATGATCAATGTTTGCCCTTCAAACATATTCCTTCTGACATTATTGCTCATATCAATTTCCAATGGAGATCATTCTATCTTGAACAAATTTTTCAAAAACTTTAATTTCAGATATCATCAGAGAGGTAAAATAGAGGAGATTAATTTATTCTAAAGAAAAATAATTTAATATAACACTTACCTGTGCAGTTTCTTTCATCTCCTGTTCAAAAGCAGATTTAACTGCTGCATATTTTTCCACATACAGTTTATAGGTATCTGTAGCTTTTTTCAATTTAACTGCTGCCTATAGATTAGTTTAAAAAAAGTATCAAATGTCACACATCCAACCTGATCCAAGACTTATAAAGTCACTATTAACAGAAAGCCTAGGATGACCTACAAAAATGTTCAGGGGCATATCAAAACAGCGAAGTTTCATAACAAAATTTCACCACTAAATAACTGATTCAAGCCATTAGATTCCTATTTAAAGCTATATGTTAACCACATAAAAAGGTAACAAAGCAATTGCCTCATTTAAATACCTTCCTCTTATCAGTAATGACTGTTATACTTATTTTGAAATAAATATTTAAAATTTTGTATTATCAGAATTAACTAAATAGCTCATGTCAAATACTTAGATCTGCACCAGAAAAACAGGAAGAGTACAGGGCTGGAATACAGACCAAACAGTTATTAGGAAAATTCTGGGAGGTAATGGTAAAAAACACAAGGCGGTACAGTTCTCTTAGAAGTGAAGGAAGAAATATAAGGGAGAATATATTCAAAAGTATAGGTGTTCTGTCAATGGAAATTTTAAGAGATATTTGAAAGTGAAGTTAATGCAGAACATACTGATGACCAAATTTATGCAGATCAGAGTTGTTTATAATAGTCCTTTTTGGTTTTGTAATTTTTTTTGTTTCATTATTTGTTGCTAATAAATCAAAATATTCTTTTTGTGGACTTAATATTCCTAAAAGACAAAAAGAAATACAGGAGAATCCCAATATTGCACAGACAACAAAACTCAGTGATTGCTTTTGGTAGAGAAAAAGTGATTTTCAAAGCAAACACAAGATTACGTTTTTCAAAATTTTTATAATCTTGCTATTTCCACAAATTAAAATAAAAACTGCTTGCCTAGAACATCAGCCTTTTTGTAGCCTGTGTTCAACATGCCTATTTTATTTATCCCATTGAAAATTCCCATCAGCTGTAACTCAGAAATATTTATGAATTGCTGATGACATCAATAAGGTATTTATTATTGTTCTAGTTCTGAATTGCTTTCCTCACCACTGGGGATTAAAATAAATTTACTTATACAGTATTAAAAATATTAGAAATTAATTATGTAGGTTTAAGTGGCACTACCATATAAGAAAGACATTTAAACTATTAGAGTGCATCCAAAGGAGGGCCCCAAGAATGGTGAAGAGTCTGGAGGGGAAGCTGTATGGGGAGCAGCTGAGGTCACTTGGTCTGTTCAGCCTGGAGAAGAGGAGACTGAGGGGAGACCTTATTGAAGGCTACAACTTCCTCACAAGGGGAAGCGAAAGGGCAGGCACTGATCTCTCTGTGACAAGTGACAGGACTTGAGGAAACAGCATGAAGCTGAATGAGAGGAGGTTTATGTTGGATATTAGGAAAAGGTTCTTCACCCTGAGGATGGTTGAGCACTGAAACAGGCTCCCCAGAGAAGTGGTCACAGCACTAAGTCTGCCAGAGTTCAAGAAGCATTTGGAAAATACTCTTGGGCACATTGTGTGATTTTTGGGGTGTCCTGTGTGGGGCCAGGAGTTTGAATTGATGATCCTTGTGGGTCCCTTCCAACTCAGTATATTCTATGATTCTGTGATTCTGTGCTTTAATTGTAACTTTCTCACAGCTTAGCACAAGTGGGCCCTGCTCAAAGGTTGGCAGAGGTGAACTCTAAATGAACTCTGTCAACATGAATGGCTATTGGGGGCACAGACTATGAAGGTATAAAGAATTTCTTTGTCAGGGTCCTTCTCTGGAGGCACCAGCTCAAGCTGAAATAAACTGACTCTGCCTCAGAACCCAGGGTCTGAACTATTCTTAAATACTCACCTCATTTTAAAAAATTTCATGTATCTTCATGTGTCCTACAGGGAAAATGGAAACTAATTTTCACTTGCAGTTACTTATAAAGCTGACCACTATCAATAATTTTCAAATTAATTTTAAAAAAATGTACTCAGGAAATATATAGTTATATTCTGTAATTTTCAAGAGAAAAAAAAGGAAAATCATGACTGATAGAATAGTGTTATCACTTGTTCACATGGAGAAACATCAACCAGGAAATCAAGACGAATCAAAGACTTTTCAATTCTCAGAGAAGTAAGGAGGGGACAGGCAGAACTGCCACCTTAGACATAAAAAGTGTTTCTACAAATATATCAGCAACAAAAGGAGGGCCAAGAAGAATCTCCATCCTTTGTTGGATGTGGGGAGAAACATCATGACAAACGATGAAGAAAAGGCCGAGGTACTTAATGTCTTCTGTGCCTCAGTCTTTAATACCAAGATCAGTTGTCCTCAGGGTACTCGTCCTGGGGTGACTTTATGATGATGGTATCCCCATCCTCTGTTCTCTTGCCCAGAAATGGGTCCTGTAGCTTTAGGCTAGTCCCAGAGAGACAGAGAGGGCAAAGGAGGGAAGGGGGGAGGGAGAAGTGGAGGCGTGCAGTTTGTCTGCAGAAGCTTCATTTTACTCCCCCGGAATTTTTTTTCACATGGACTGTGATGTCTGCAGCACGAACAGTGGGAGAGAGCTCTCCTTTACTTTTAGTTAGTTTTTTCTACCTAGCTGAGGCCAGAAGGTTTTTTTTAAACTGTTGAGCTATTGTTTAGTC